>NC_059196.1:23979426-24134733 GCF_020615455.1 Coregonus clupeaformis | reverse complement strand
CTCCAGAATGCGCTCTCCCGCCATTTCGTGGGTATTCAGCAGAGGTGGGACAAAGTCATTGTTATGCAAGTCACAAGTAAGTCTCAAGTCTTTGCCCTCGAGTCCCGAGTCAAGTCTGAGTCAAAGATGAGGCAAGTCCCAAGTCGAGTCAAAAGTCAAAGCCATCAAGTCTCAAGTCGAGTCAAAAGTCCTACCATTTTAGTTTCGAGTCATTTCAAGTCCTCTTACCACAGAAATAAAATGTATACAAATCATGTATGTCTGTAAGATTTGTATTTATTTAAACCTTTTTATACAATAACATTAATCAAATACAGCAAAAAACATAACATTTAATTTTCACAAAAAAAATGCTTGTATTTGAGCAGCATATTGCACTAGAACAATGCAGAGAGAGAGAGAGAGAGAGAGAGAGAGAGAGAGAGAAGAGAGAGAGAGAGAGAGAGAGAGAGAGAGAGAGAGAGAGAGAGAGAGAGAGAGAGAGAGAGAGAGAGAGAGAGAGAGAGAGAGAGAGAGAGAGAGAGAGAGACAAAATGGTTTACGGGGAAGGACAAACACCAAAGCTCTGGAAGTAAAAACAGTGTGGGAACCTGCACTGCAAATGAACATATCTTACTCCATGTGAAACTCCTACCACAGGAGAGAGAGAGACTGTGTGGACAGGTGATGAGCAGAGAGTGAGTGTGTGTGCGCGCATGCGTGCTGTGGACAGGTGGAGGGAGGCCCCTATACTGCATTGCATTTGCAAAGATCAAATTGGCCAAAAGTCTGTCAGTCATTTGTGCACGATGGGGACGCAGAATGATGCCACCATGGCTGGAAAAACTCGCTCCACTGGAGCACTAGAAGCAGGCACTGCCAAGACTCGGATGGCTACTTGAAAGAGTGAAGGAAGAGTCTTACTGTTCAGTGCCCAGAACAAAAGGGCATTCTGTCCTTCTGCCATGTCAATGTAGTGACTTAGCTGTACTGCTGGTGGGGTCCCAACATCCCTTTTTCTGCCTCTTATGGTATGCAGCAAACAGCCCTTCTCCTTCCATGTCCTCTAGTTCTTCTTCAGCAGGCACCGGCACAGGCTGCTCTGTCTCTGCAGCATCTTGCAGGATCAATTCTAAAAATAAAAATAAAACGTGTCACAACAGCAGAAACAAAAGAGCCCTTATTTCTGATGTTGATGATACTGTTCAAGACTGAATTTTTTTATTATTGTTAAAGTCAGATTAATATCACATTAGATCCTATATCAGATTAAGATCAAATTATTGTACGTTGCATTTAAGTTGCATTGCAAGTCAATAATATTAACCTTTAACTCGTTGTGCCACCTCTGCCTTGATGTCACGGTTGACCAGCACATGGGGCTCAATCCACAGCAGACAAAAGGCTGGATCCAAGGCAGCTGCTTTCAGGTAGACTGTGTCTGAAAAGGGGGGCAGTGATCCCTTCTTGAGACTGGGCCATTTTTACATTAATGAAGATCCCAAGAAATCTTTTTTCAGGGATGCCTGCAGACCTCTGACCAGGCCACTCAGGAAACGAACTTGAGGCTTCAGCTTCTCAAGATGGTGATTGAGGGACAAGATGGATGGAACAACTGCACTGATTGTAATGACTTTCTCCCCCTGTGTCAAATCAGTTGCTTCTCCGAACGGTTTTAAGATGTCCACCAACTCCTTCAGCAGATTCCACTCTCGTGGTGTGAATGACAGTTCTTTATGCCCGGCCTTCTCAAGAACTGCGCAGAGCTTTTGCTGATCACAATGAAGTACTGCTTTTACCTGCCGCAGTGTGGAATTCCACCTCGTGCTCACTGCAGCAGGGATGCCTCTGTGCTCCCCAAATTCACCATCGAAGATGTCTTTAAACGTTGTGCTTGTGTGGAGCAGGGAGCTAAGTTTTGATAACTTGGAGAGAGAAGGACATGCCGCTTTTGTTTCTTTCAAACCGTCTCCCACAACCAGCTGCAATGTGTGTGCAAAACACTGCAGGCGCTGTTTCTTTGCCATAGCAGCATCGACGGTTTGCTGGTCTTCTTGGGTTAAGTCATGCCATAGCTCAGGATCATCAAGATTATCTCCAGCATCTTCATCTTCCTCCTGTTCGCTGGGGAAGCAGACTGTAAATGCCTTGCGCATGTTAGCAGCATTGTCACTAATTATATAGTCCAATTTAGCTTTGATGTTGTATTCATCACATATTGCCTCAAATTGGTCACAGATTCGCTCTGCTGTGTGAGAGCCTTTGAAGCGGTTGCAGGCCAAGAGATTAGTCTTTAGCTGTACCCTCTCTGCATCTCGCTCCATCCAGTGCACAGTGACACCAAGGAATCCCCTCATCTTTCGATCAGACCAAATGTCCACAGTGACTGAAACATGGTCAGTGTTGCTCAATTGAGTTTTTAACTTTGACCGTCTCTCCTCAGCAAGGCTCTCTGTTTTTGTGGTCAGCGTTCGGCGACATACTGGGGTATACTTGCTGTCCAGCACAGCCAGAAAGTGACGTAAAGCTCTTATTTTCCACAATAGACAGAGGGAAATTGCAATCAATAATCAAGTCAGACAGTATCGCATTGGAGATGGCCTTCTGCTGTGGGTGGGTCAGGCTGTAACGCCCTACACGAGTGTCAAGGAATTGTGAGATTGAAGGCTGTTGTGGTTAATCTACGATGATTTTGTTCATCTGGTATTCTTCATACCTGTAACAGAGAAGAATATGAAACAGATGTCAGAAAATCCTTTACAGCCACACATGTTGTATTTGAAACTACTCTTTACTCATATCAATGTTGTTGTGTTAATATTCATTGCCTATTGTACACTACGGTTTACGATAATACATTTCAGTTTCAGTGTATGCAATATTAAGAATATTTTCACTGCTTCAAAATTCATAAGAAAGCCCTTTCCCTCAAGAAACTGAAGTCATATGCTTTATAGCAGTGGTTTTCAAAGTGGGGACGGGGACCCTTGGGTGCCGCGAGGGGGTTTCTAGGGGGGCCATGGCAAGTTGGCATGAAAAGTATAGAAAAACAAAATAATTGAATAAATTAAATAACTAAAGTAAACCAAATTAAACCAAAAATAAGCTAAACAATATTCCCATTAGTTAAGAACTGCACTATAATAATCTATTGCATCTCTGAACATTACTACTATAATCGTTATTATTTTATTATATACTGTATATATCCCAGTGGTGCGCTGCCTCACAGACCTACTGTAGACTACGGTAGCACTCTGTCCATGCGCTGTCTGCTGTTTGGGCATGATATGAAAAGGGAAGGCTAATGGTGGATCTACTGTGACTGTGTTATCATTTTCCTCTTTACAATGTATACGTCTTACTATGTTTCCTGTTGTACTTGGATGGGTTTAGGGATGCACCAACTACATCCGAGTTGTGAAGGGGGGTGCATTCATTGTTTAATTGTGATATTTTGTCTTCAGCGACAGTTCTGCTTAGTTGTGATTAACCAAAATTACATAAACGACCTCAATGAGGCAGCACACCAGCAACTCTGAAACTGAATTCTAAAACGCTTAACGTGAAAAACGCTTAACGTTGCTTAATGCTTAATATACTAAGACAGTAATATTATAAGACCAAACTCTGCAAATATCATATTAATAAAGCATACTATGTACAAAACATCAGATGAGCCCAGAATATGAACGCAAACACGTTTAATAACACGTTGCGTTTTCCTCCCATAGAAAACCATTATAAGAAAAGGCTTAACGTGTCTTATGTACTAAGACAGTGTTATTAAAAGACCAAACTAAGTAAATATCATATCAATAAAGTATACTATGTACAAAACATCAGATGAGCCCAGAATACATAGTAGCCTACATAAGACATGTTAAGCCTTTTCTTATAATGGTTTTCTATGGGAGGAAAACACTTAACGTGTTGTTAAACGTGTTTCGTTCATATTCTGGCCTCATCTGATGTTTTGTACATTTAGTATACTTTATTAATATGATATTTATAGTTTGGTCTTTTAATATTACTGTCTCAGTATATTAAGACACGTTAAGCCTTTTCTTATAATAGTTTTCTATGGGAGGAAAACGCAACGTGTTATTAAACGTGTTTTGCGTTCATATTCTGGGCTCATCTGATGTTTTGTACATAGTATACTTTATTAATATGATATTTACAGAGTTTGGTCTTTTAATAACACTGTCTTAGTACATTAAAGAACGTTAAGCGTTTTTTCACGAAAAGCGTTTTAGAATGTCCATATAATAGCAGTTCAAAAATCCATATTTTTGTAAGCATGAACCAGCAAGGGAGACGTGCGTTTGTCCGTTGATACAGTAAATATGCAGCAGCTAGCTAGTAAGTTACGGTACATCCGATAAGGTGCGTAGCATTCGTTCAAAACTTACCTTTCTTTGTGCAACTTCAGGTGTCGAACAAAGTTGGACGTTGTGGCAGCTCCGTCTGTAATCTTCGATCCGCATGTTTTGCAGATTGCAACTCGTTTTTTGTCGACTACCTCGTAATTTTTATAGCCAAACCAAACTATCTTCGGTATCATTTTGACAACTGGCGCGTTGTTGCTTGATGTGCTTCATTGGTTGTCTTGCAATGTGCCTGCTTAGATGCTGTCGAATCAAAACAACGTGGGACTACAGTGATTGGATAACGTGCAGGCAGCGCGCGCTCTCTGTATGCATACAGGTGGATGGTGCAAAAAAAATTCACAGATGCAGATAAACGGAGAGCGGCGCGGCCGTGTGAAAAAATTTTTCCCCAGTTTTCATGGGAACTAGCAAGTCTTCTCGAGTCATAAGGCGCAAGTCCAAGTGAAGTCACGAGTCATTGATGTTAAAGTCCAAGTCGAGTTGCAAGTCTTTGTACATTTTGTCGAGTCGAGTCTGAAGTCATCAAATTCATGACTCGAGTCTGACTCGAGTCCAAGTCACATGACTCGAGTCCACACCTCTGGTATTCAGTGTTTCATAACTTAATTGTGTGCATTGTTTGCTATGTCTATCAATACCCCTTTTCAAATAGCACCAGTAGTAGCCTACATTTAACGTTCATTCCCATCATTTCAAATCTGCAAAATGTATTTGGTTCGGGTAATTTCTGTTAATGCATTGAATATATAATTATTAAAGTCATTTACCGTTCTCAATGTTAGAGTGGACATGTGTTTTTCAGAACTCACAACCTATACTACACTTGTGAGAAACCAGTTTTTGTTTATTTTATTCCTTTTACGAGTCTTGTCAATTTATTCATAGTTTTTTGTTTGAAACTCTCCTGTCAATGTTGAGTAAGGACGCGCACCTGATTACCAATATAGAAGTAGGACTAGTCTACCTGGCCTGCGTGGAATTGTAGGCCTATAAATGTGCCCATTTGGGGATGTCTGATAGTATTTCTGATTGCCTTAACTCACCACCACTAATGAGCTGTGGAGCTTCTCAAATAACTTTTTCTTCAGCTCAAACTGCAAGTAAACAAAGTATGTTTTTAGAATCAAATGAGAATGACAATAGTTCCTCAAAGTATTTGAACAATATTTCCAGCTCTCTCCCTTTCGATAACCACTTGGCATGAAAGGGAAAAATGTAATGGTCTTATCCAGTGGAAACATCATAAAATACCTGACCCAGTTGATAGTCTTGAGTTCATTGCAGACAGGTCATGCATAGCCAACATGATTCATAGGATATTTATTTTCATCAGGATATTTTCTGCCTGCAGGCTTCAATGTTTTTACGTGTTGGCTTTATGTAGGCTATTTTTATATAGTTGGCAGTGGCAATAAAAGTTACTTTTAGATTCGTATCATTGTCATTTAGATTAAGATTGTAGATTAACCACAGACATTGATTTTGAGATACAAAGACAATTATAAATTAAAATAAAATGTTCCACGATAATGTGCATATGAAAATTATAACTGGTTCGCAGATTGGTAGTAATGGTAAGAAAATGGACACATAGGGGTGTGTCTATATATGGAAAAATACATGTTTAAAAATGTTGACAAATCGATTGGTCAAAAGAAAAGACTACTCTTGGTTGACCAAGTTTATTTATGGTCAGGTACAACACTAGCAGAATTGCAGGAAATTAGCATTAGTTGCCCCGCCAAAATTGGGAGGACACCAAGACCCCCTGCCAGGTGTTGTCCCCCCCTTCCCCCCCACTTCTAAAACCAAAGTTGCGCCCTTGGCGACAGGTATCAAGAAATGAAACGCCATTTAACCTTGCAACAGTTTTGGCAGATTTTAACTTTATTTTTGTTGACTTCTGATATCAGGAAGTCTCCCTGTTGTGTAAGATTTTGTAACTAACGTCTCACATCAATGATTTTATGTGCTTTACAATTTCTAAAAACTGCCCTTCGGATCTGCTGGAGATTAAGTCCATATATGAAAGGGTTTAAGACAGGTGGTACAACAAGGAATTGTACAGCCATTGCATTACGCATATTTAGTGTAATATTTACATTACTATTCCACCCTTGCAGAGTGTCAAACAGGGTCACTGTGATGTAAATAACCATTGTTATTAAATGTGGCACACATGTCTGTGTGAACTTAATCCTTCCCTTAGCTGACTTTACACAATTCCTTACAATCTGACAGTAAGAAAATACAATGAAAAGTATCTGTAAAACATGAACAGATATTAAACATTTGTTCAAAATCTGATTGATGGTAATGGATAAACATGCATGTTTCAGTATAGACGGAATGTCACTGTCACGGTTTCGGCCGAGGCTGCTCCTCTTCCTTGTTCGGGCAGGCTTCGGCGGTCGTCGTCTCCGGAGTACTAGCTGCCACCGTTCTATGTTTCATGTTCATTTGGTTTTGTCTGTTCATAACACCTGTCCCTTATTTGTGTCTTAATTGTTTCCCTATTTAGTTTCGTGTGTTTGGGTCAGGTGTTATGCGTGATTGTTTATTGTCAGCCTGCCTCTGAGTAGTTTATTGTATCTCTCGTTGTTGTTACCCGAGAGCTCGCACTGCGTGCGCTTTTCTTGTTTAGACGCACTGTGTTTTGTGCGTAATTGTTTGCGCCACCCGGTTGGGTTGGCGACTCATTGTTCACGTGGTTTTGAACATTACTAAAGACGGTTGAAGTCATCCTGGTTCCTGCGCTTGATTCCTTCCACTCACCTACACACACCACTCTGACAGAATCACGCATCATCATGGAATCAGCAGGAGAGACCACGCCGACAGCCGAGATGGCTGAACGTCTTCGTGGTCAGGAGGACCGCATCAATCAGGTCTGTCACGCCCTGGAGGGGGTGATGAATACCCTGCACCGATGGGAGACCAGCGGGGTTCCCACACCTCCACGAACCGACCCAGCTCCATCGGTCAGCCCTCCTGTCTCATCTCCGGAACCAAGTGGGATTCGGCTCTCGCTCCCGAGGGCGTACGACGGCTCCACTGCCGGGTGTCAAGGGTTCCTGCTGCAGGTGGAGCTCTACCTCGCCACCGTACACCCGGCGCCCTCGGGACACGAGAGCGTCTCAGCCCTCATCTCCTGTCTCACCGGCAAGGCGTTGGAGTGGGCCAACGCCGAGTGGAGGAGAATGGACGCCGCTACCACGAACTATGCGGAGTTCTCCCGCCGCTTCCGCGCTGTGTTCGACCATCCACCAGAGGGGAAGGCGGCGGGGAGCGGCTATTCTACCTCCGACAGGGGATGAGGAGCGCCCAGGACTTTGCCTTGGAGTTTCGGACCCTAGCGGCTGATGCAGGGTGGAATGAGCGGGCCCATATCGACCATTTCCGCTGCAGCCTCCGGGAGGACGTCCAGCGAGAGTTGGCGTGCAGGGACACTTCGTTGACTTTCGACCAGCTTGTCGACATGGCCATCCGGCTGGATACCCTGCTCGCCACCCGTGGGCGTCCCGGGAGGGGGGTTCGCCCATTCCACTCTCCAACACCTCCCGAGCCGAGCCCTATGGAGCTCGGAGGTGCTGGCGCTAGGGAACGCAGGAGGAGGAGCCCGAGGGGACCCGGCCCTTGCACCAACTGTGGTCGTGGAGGGCACACCGCGGCTAGGTGTTGGGGCGGGTTCTCCAGTGAGGGAGAAGGCAGGTCACGCATTGGGGGGTCCACCCAGGTGAGTAGGCGCCCTGCTTACCCAGAGCTTTCTGTCGTGCACCTAACCTTGCCTGTTTGTTTCCCACAGGTTGCACCTCGTTCCCAGCATAAGGCGCTGGTAGATTCAGGCGCAGCTGGGAATTTTATAGATCGCCAGTTTTGTATAGAGTTAGGGATCCCCCTCCTTCCAGTGGAGAAGCCTTTCCCCGTCCATGCCCTAGATAGCCGTCCGTTGGGGTCTGGGTTGATTAGGGAAGTCACAGCACCCCTTCAGATGATGGCGCAGGAGGGTCATGAGGAGAGAATTCAGCTCTATCTGATTGACTCTCCTGTGTATCCGGTAGTGCTGGGTCTTCCCTGGTTGATGACTCATGACCCTATTATTAGGTGGCGAGAGAAAGCTCTTAAAGGGTGGTCTGCTCAATGTGAGGGGCGGTGTCTGGGTGTTTCCATAGGGGCGACCTCGGTGGAGAGTCCGAATCTAATGCCAGCACTGCAGATTCCCCCGAGTATGAGGATTTGGCACTGGCGTTCAGTAAGACTAGGGCGGCGCAGCTGCCGCCTCATAGACGGGGGGATTGTGCGATAGATCTCCAGTCAGGAGCAGCTCTCCCGCGGAGCCATGTGTATCCCTTGTCTCAAGAGGAGAGAAAGGCTATGGAGACGTACATCTCTGAGTCTCTTAGACAGGGATACATACGGACCTCCGTTTCACCCGCTTCCTCAAGTTTCTTTTTGTGAAGAAAAAGGATGGAGGTCTGCGCCCGTGTATTGATTACCGCGGTCTCAATCAGATCACAGTGAAGTACAGCTATCCACTTCCTCTGATTGCGACTATGACGGAGTCACTGCACGGTGCGCAGTTCTTTACAAAATTGGATCTTAGGAGCGCATATAACTTGGTGCGCATTCGAGAGGGCGATGAATGGAAGACAGCGTTTAGCACGACTTCCGGACACTACGAGTATCTAGTCATGCCATATGGGTTGATGAATGCTCCCTCAGTCTTCCAATCCTTCGTCGATGAGATTTTCCGGGACATGCAGGGACAGGGAGTAGTTGTGTACATCGACGACATTCTGGTGTATAGTCCTACCCGTGCTGAGCATGTAGCCCTGGTGCGCCGAGTATTGAGGAGGCTGTTGGAGCATGACCTATATGTCAAGGCAGAGAAATGTCTGTTTTTCCAGAAGTCGGTCTCCTTTCTGGGTTACCAGTTATCTGCGTCAGGGGTGAAGATGGAGGTAGACCGGGTGTCAGCTGTGCGTAATTGGCAGACCCCAACCACTGTGAAGGAGGTGCAACGGTTCTTGGGTTTTGCGAATTATTACCGGAGGTTTATCCGGGGGTTTTGGACAGGTGGCAGCTCCCATAACGTCTCTGTTAAAGGGGGGTCCGGTGCGCTTGCGGTGGTCAGCTGAGGCGGACAGGGCATTTGGGAGACTGAAGGACCTGTTTACCTCGGCGCCGGTGTTGGCGCATCCGGATCCCTCTTTACCGTTCCAAGTAGAGGTGGACGCGTCAGAGGCCGGGATAGGGGCCGTTCTTTCCCAGCGTTCTGGCACTCCACCTAAACTCCGTCCCTGTGCGTTTTACAGTAAGAAGCTCAGTCCGGGCGGAGCGGAATTATGACGTAGGAGACAGGGAGCTGTTAGCCGTGGTACAGGCCCTAAAGGTGTGGCGGCATTGGCTCGAGGGGGCTCAACACCCTTTCCTCATTCTAACTGACCATCGTAACCTGGAGTACATCCGGGCAGCTAGGAGACTGAATCCTCGCCAGGCTCGCTGGACTATGTTCCTGGCCCGGTTTGTGTTTAAAATCACATACATCCCTGGGTCCCAGAACGGGAAGGCAGATGCTCTGTCTCGGCGGTATGACGCAGAGGAGAGGTCAGTTGAGTCCACGCCCATACTACCGGAGTCCTGTCTGGTTGCTCCGGTGGTGTGGGAGGTTGATGGTGAGATCGAGCGGGCGTTACGCACCGACCCGAGTCCTCCACAGTGCCCTGTGGGTCGGACGTACGTTCCGCTCGAGGTACGCGATCGCCTCATTTGTTGGGCTCATACGTCCCCCTCCTCTGGCCATCCGGGTATCGGCCGGACAGTGCACTGCCTTAGCACGAAGTACTGGTGGCCAACGTTAGCTAGGGATGTGAGGGTTTATGTCTCCTCCTGTTCGGTGTGTGCCCAGTGTAAGGCGCCCAGACATTTGCCCAGGGGTAAGTTACAACCCCTGCCTATTCCACAACGACCCTGGTCCCACCTCTCGGTGGATTTTGTTACCGACCTTCCCCCCTCACAGGGGAATACTACCATCCTGGTCGTTGTGGATCGGTTCTCTAAGGCCTGTCGTCTCCTTCCCATGCCGGGTCTACCCACGGCCCTACAGACCGCAGAGGCTCTGTTCACCCATGTCTTCCGGCACTATGGGGTACCCGAGGATATAGTGTCTGACCGAGGCCCCCAGTTCACCTCTAGAGTGTGGAGAGCATTTATGGAACGGTTGGGGGTTTCGGTAAGCCTTACCTCGGGTTACCACCCGGAGAGTAATGGGCAGGTTGAACGTGTCAACCAGGACGTGGGTAGGTTTCTGAGGTCATACTGTCAGGGCCGGCCGGAGGAGTGGGCGAGATATGTGCCCTGGGCCGAGATGGCACAGAACTCTCTTCGCCACTCCTCCACCCAACTAACCCCTTTTCAGTGTGTATTAGGGTACCAGCCGGTTCTGGCACCATGGCATGAGAGCCAGATCGAGGCCCCCGCTGTGGATGAGTGGGTGCGGCGCTCGGAAGAGACGTGGGACGCTGCACACGTCCATCTGCAGCGTGCCATACGTCGACAGAAGACGAGCGCCGACCTACACCGCAGTGAGGGGCCAGTGTACGCACCTGGAGATCGAGTCTGGCTCTCAACCAGAAACCTGCCCCTCCGCCTGCCCTGCCGGAAGCTGGGTCGGCGGTTTGTGGGGCCATTTAAAGTCCTGAGGAGACTGAACGAGGTGAGTTATAGGTTAGAACTACCTGTTGATTACAAAAATATTAACCCCTCGTTCCATGTGTCTCTCCTCAGGCCGGTGGTAGCTGGTCCACTCCAGGACTTTGAGATTGAGGAGACTCCTCCGCCCCGTTGGACATCGAGGGGGCTCCGGCGTACACCGTGAGGTCCATCCTGGATTCTAGACGCCGGATGGGGGGTCTTCAATATCTCGTGGAGTGGGAGGGGTACGGTCCGGAGGAGCGGTGCTGGGTGCCAAGGAGGGACGTATTAGACCAGTCCCTACTGACCGATTTCCATCGGGGTCATCCTGCGCGCCCTGCTCCGCGTCGTCCGGTCGTCCCCCGAGCTCCGGGTCGGCGCACGGCTGGAGCCGCGCGTCAAGGGGGGGGTACTGTCACGGTTTCGGCCGAGGCTGCTCCTCTTCCTTGTTCGGGCAGGCTTCGGCGGTCGTCGTCTCCGGAGTACTAGCTGCCACCGTTCTATGTTTCATGTTCATTTGGTTTTGTCTGTTCATAACACCTGTCCCTTATTTGTGTCTTAATTGTTTCCCTATTTAGTTTCGTGTGTTTGGGTCAGGTGTTATGCGTGATTTTTTATTGTCAGCCTGCCTCTGAGTAGTTTATTGTATCTCTCGTTGTTGTTACCCGAGAGCTCGCACTGCGTGCGCTTTTCTTGTTTAGACGCACTGTGTTTTGTGCGTAATTGTTTGCGCCACCCGGTTGGGTTGGCGACTCATTGTTCACGTGGTTTTGAACATTACTAAAGACGGTTGAAGTCATCCTGGTTCCTGCGCTTGATTCCTTCCACTCACCTACACACACCACTCTGACAGTCACAGAAGAGTTTATCAATGCGAGATCCACACAAAGGAAGTCTGACGGCTAAACTAACTGGTATGAGTCCTATAAATAAAGGATAACACCAAGCAACTAAGAGTAACTTTCTAACAGTTAAAGATGTCACAATGTTATGGTATAGTAGTGGTCTACATATTGCCACATACCTGTCGTAAGACATCACTGTTAGAGTATAAATTTCACACAGGACAGATGTGTATATTACATAGGCTTGAGTAAAACATCCACCATAAGATATCACCTGAACATCTGACTGAAGGTCCAGTAAAAACTTGGGGTAGAAACCAGCAGTTCCATACAATCCATTGACACTTAGACTACACAGAAAGATATACATGGGCTCATGGAGACCTTTCTCCTGAATGATTGTTATGATCAGAGTCAAATTCACGGTTATGATGAGAAGGTATGTGATAAGAGACAAGATAAAATAGACCGATTTGTTGTTAAATGTCTCTTGTAAGCCAAAGAGATAAAAGAACTTGACTTGGGTTGAGTTCTCCATAGCTTTTGTTAATTTTCTTCCTTTGGTCAATGCAGCAATTCTTAGTCCTTACAAGGCTTGAGTGTGTATGGATGTGAATTAATTCAAGTGTGAATTATTTGATTCTGTTTAGGCTCAGACTAAACACAATAGTTTTAACAAAACAAATTCACATCCTCCCTCAAAATCTTATTTAAAAAAAAAGAAATCCCGATAATATCTGTACATTATCAGACTTCTGAGGTGTGAAAGAAATAAAGAAACTTGTGTCCATGAAATGTCTTCTTGCTTGACAGAGGGATACTGCTCCAATAACTTGTCCTGCTAGCCTCTAAATATATCATAGTGTTTGCTCACATGGGATTGTAGTTTCAGTGTCAACATGTAACCAATCCATAGAGATGGATCTATATTTAGTTTATGACAAGCAACTCATTTGATTCTATTTACTCTATTGATGTATTAACCCAGCAAACAGGGGACGTCCCAGGCCCGGCGCCACGAGGGTGCAAAAGTGGGCAATGACCCCTTAGTTTGAATATTGTGCCGCCTCAGTTTTGTATCCCTATTCTGTCCCACAATTTGCCCCCTCCGTCATGCCCAACCGATTTGTTGTGTATGCTTAATTCATGCAACTCCCTTGCACGCATCATACGTACATCACACACATTTTACCAGTAGAAGGGTGGGGTCAATTTGACCATTTTGGTTTACTTTCAGTATAAAAAAATTATGTATTCACTAACTGTAAGTCGCTCTGGATAAGAGCGTCTGCTAAATGACTAAAAATGTAAAAATGTAAAAATGTAGCAAAAAAAGTTTCACCTTGCAGCTGGATGGAATTTAGCGAATGTTAACAGTTAGGTAGGTAGCTGATAGCATGATGGATATTAGAAAGTGGCTTCGCCAGGGCACAACGGCAGTATCGGATCAAAGTGTAGGGGAGGGGGAGAAGCCTGCCACAGAGGCCAAGCAGACACTAATCACAGAGGCCAAGGCCACCGAGCCAGCAGTAAAGGCACCTGTACAACTGTCTTGCAGCCTGGTGACATAGAAGGTAACCAACCCGAGGAGGGGCCTGCAGCCGCCAAGACCGAACCTAGCAGCAGCACCGACAGGATATTACAAGCACCGACACCTCCGTTAGTGCCTGACGACCTCGGTGATGAAGAGCCAGCGCAGGTTTGTCTGGGGAAATACCCAACCAGCCTTTACTGTGGGAGAAAAAGTGAATTTTGCAGCGCGTGGTTCAAAGGCAGAGAGTGAGTGGAATATTCCTGCTAGTAAAATGCAGCTTTCTGCTATCCTTGTTGAAAATTTAACATTGGCTCCATTGCTAACACCTATAAGGCATTCACCCAAACTGGATATAATAACTGGCAACATGCCATTGATAGCAACAAGGGACTGTGGAGGCACGCATCAAGAAAATAACATTTGAAAAACATGGTACTTTTGACAGAAAGACAAGCAAGGAATGCACAGGGAGCCGAAATTTCAACAATTGTGAATTCTGCACAGCTTGCAAGAAATCGTATGTATTTGTCATCGATTGTGGACATTGTGGAATTTCTTGCTGTCAACGAGCTTCCTCTCAGGGGAACTTTGGATGCGATGGATGCAAGAGGGGAGGGGGCGGTGGACTATTCCTGGCGATGTTAGATTATACGCTCAGGAAAGACAAGGAACTTGCTAGTGCCTTAAGCACAATTCCCCGCAATGCCACATACACATCTCATGACATCCAGAACAAAATAATTGGGCTCATGAGTGAGGTAGTCACAGAGGAAACTGTACAGGAATTAGGTGATTAATGGTACACACTTAAAGTGGATGGGACTAAAGACCCAAACAGGTGCGAGAACTTTTCAATTGTACTCCATTAAGTGGGCGAAAACAATCGTGTTTGTGAGCGGCTACTGTCAATGGCAACGAGTAAAGAATGTGATGCTTTATCGCTGACTACCTTGGTCCTGTCAGTGCTAACAAATCTTGGCCTTAGCACCGAGAAGATTCTTAGTCAATGTTATGATGGGGCCAGTGTGATGTTTGGTAAACATGGGGGCATGCAAAGGGTAGTGCAGGACAAGCTGAATCGGGAAGTGTTGTATGTGCATTGCTTTAACCACCAGCTGCATTTAGTAATAGTGCACGCTATGTCCTCTGAGGGTGCATTGGATGACTTTTTTAATGTGTGTAATTCCCTTTACAAGTTTCTCAGAAAACCAACTGTGGCTGCACAATTTACGGTAGAGAAACTGAAACGGCTGCTTGAGCAGCGATGGACTGGTCATCTAGCCACGGTGAGTGTCATTATAAAGTCTCTGGACAGCATCATCCACCTGCTCAGAGAAATCGAGAGTACCAGCACCTACGGTACAGAGGTGCGACTTGAGGCTGTGGGCCAATTGAAAGCTGTTTCCGAGCCGAGCTTCAGATTCATTGCCTTCATGGTCCACAAAATCGTCTGCCTGCTCGACCCCCCTAACAAGTTACTTCAGGCTCAAGCAACTGATCTGTACACTGGCATCCGAGTCGTCCGTAGTGCCCACAATTACGTGAAAAAACTGCAACGTGACAGTGAGTTTGATGAGTTATGGGAGAGATACAAGCACACGGACACCCCCGCTCCAAGCAAACGGCAAAGAGTAGTGAGTAGTAATCTGAAAGAACATATGGTCGAAACAACAATGGGCAAGCAAGAAGATGATAATGGGTAAGGGAGTGCAAAATACTGTTTTTCAGCATTCTGGATGCTGTACTGGGAGAAATGTCAGCAAGATTTAACGAATGAAACAGCCAACTTGTTGAGGCCCTGTGTGCCTTGCACCCAGAGAATGAAACCTTTATGGATGTGGAAAAGGTGAAACCACTGCTGGACTTAATCTCAGGAGACTTTGTGGAAGCTGAGTTTACTGTCGCACGCCAGTTTCTACAGACTTTAATCGCCCGATCAGGAGAAGAAAAATGGACTACGCAGAGCATTTTGGATAGATACTCCGGGCCTCTAATAGCAATGCCTACTGTGAAAATGGCATTGAAGCTGGGATTAACATTTGAAGAATCCACGGCAACTTGCGGGAACTCTTTTTCAACATTGAAAAATGTATTCAGTGAGCACAGATGGAGCATGTTGCACAGGAGGAAAGCGCAGTTGATTCAACAGGCATTTGAGAGGGATCTTACAAGCAAATTCCGTGGGGAGTGGAACGAGAGACTGCTGAGGAGCTTCAACACAGCATCAAGGCGGCTACTACTCTTTTGAATCTGGGTAAGAACAGGCAGCCTGGCTGGGCTTGTATTATTTTGTTATTTGTTAGCTTTTGGAAATGCGTGGCAAATGTCAGAAATAGGCGTAGACGTGATTTTCTTTATTGCCGTTGCTGCCAAGTCTACTGCTTGATTTCTGTGAGTGATTGGATTGGAAATGTTTGGTTTATAATATAATCTGATTGTTTTTAATGTTGTTTTATATGGTAGAAGAGGTGCTTTCCATTACATTGATGAGGGTGGGCAGACCTTGACCAATGGTTGAGTAACGATGTAGCTAAAGGGTTGCCAAAAACAACTCATTGCTATGGAGTACTAATTTCTCTGTTATCATACACAGCGTAGTACAGCACTCTTGTGTGAAGACAGCTTGGTAGCTGCCGCTGCATTGTACCGATAAGTCGTGGTATGCATTGTACATTATTGTTTGCTTTCCGCGATTGGAAATGCATTGTATTGGCATGAGGAAGTGTTATTACAGTAAATAGCAACTGTTTTGCATTGGATTGATGGGTATTGTGATGTAGCCATGTAGCGTTGTCATAACTTGCAATTTCTCGAGCCGGTTATGAATTATCATTGTTTGTAAAGTGGTGCAGTAGCCTGTATTCTTGCGGCAAGACAGCCATCCTTGGCTGTAGAAACATTGTGTGTAATTGTACTATTGATTATTATCCATCCTGTGTTATCAGCAAGCGAAAATAGTTGTGCCCTCTTAGTCATTTCTGATGCCCCCTTGCTCAGTTAATCCTGCCGCCAGGCCTAGTACGTCGTAAGGACATTCGGCATAGTTCCCATTATGTCCCTTTAAGGCAGCGTTGCCCTAGCACTACATAGCTGATTCAAATAATCAAAGCTTGATGATTAGTTGATTATTTGAATCAGCTTTGTAGTGCTAGGTCAAAAACCAAAACGTGCACCCCTTGGGGTCCCCAGGTCAAAGATTGGGAACTGCTGCTTTAAGGGTTTCAGCGAAAACCTCGGCATTAACCTCGGGATCATAAGAGGGCGTTCAGTACAGATACCGGTTTGGTCGCAGCAAAACAAAAATGTAAACATAGCATGCAACAATTTAAAGGATTGTACTGAGTTACAGTTCATATAAGGAAATCAGTCAATTGAAATGAATAAATTAGGCCATAATCTATGGATTTCACATGACTGGGAATATAGATATGCATCTGTTGGTCACTGATACAGTACCGTAAAAAAAGGTAAGGGTATGGATCAGAAATCCAGTCATTATCTGGTGTGACCACAATTTTCCTCATCCAGCGCGACACATCTCCTTTGCGTAGAGTTGATCAGGCTGTTGATTGTGGAATGTGGAATGTTGTCCCACTCCTCTTCAATGGTTGTGCGAAGTTGCTGGATATTGGCAGGAACTGGAACATGCTGTCGTACACGTCGATCCAGAGCATCCCAAACATGCTCAATGGGTGACATGTCTGGTGAGTATGCAGGCCATGGAAGAACTGGGACATTTTCAGCTTCCAGAAATTATGTACAGATCCTTGCGACATGGGGCCGTGCATTATCATGCTAAAACTTGATGTGAGGTAGGCGGATTAATGACACGACAATGGGCCTCAGGATCTCGTCACGGTATCTCTGTGCATTCAAATTGCAATCGATAAAATGCAACTATGTTCGCTGTCCGTTGCTTATGCCTGCCCATACCATAACCCCACCATCACCATTGGGCACCCTGTTCACAACGTTGACATCAGCAAACTGCTTGCCCACACGACGCCATACACGTTGCCTGCAGATATGAGGTCGGTTGGACCTATATCCAAATTCTCCAAAATGACGTTGGAGAAATTAACATTCAATTCTCTGGCAACAGCTCTGGTGGCATTCCTGCAGTCAGCATGTCAATTGCACCCTCCCTCAAAACTTGAGACATCTGTGGCATTTTGTTGTGTAACAAAACTGCACATTTTAATGTGGCCTTTTATTGTCCACAACACAAGATGCATGTATAATTACGTTTTTAGGATGTTCTTGGGAAGTTGTGTCATGGTCCCCTTCAGGTTTTTGCTACGAGATGGTCCTAGCTGTCCCAAACCATTATAAGTAAAATAATTAAATGGTATGGGGGTTTTAAGGTAAGTCGTACGCTGTTCAGCTAAAATATTGTACAAATCTTTAGTCAGTGACAATATGATTACATTTTACATGATTACTTAGTACTGAATTTTCATTATGACCCCACCTGGGATTTGAATTCACAATCTCTGAATTTGGGGTATACTGATCTTTCTGCTGTGCCACAAAGTCTGTAGAAATTCAGAAGTCCCACCTCTGCACATTCATTACCTATAATACATCACTGCACAGCAAAAGAGTGCCATCTGCACTGCCATTTTAGTTATCAGTTAATCTGACTATTCTCTCATCATTGATTTCATTTACTTATTTCAACTAAAATAGTTTGGGTTTTCAGTATAGTTGTCTAATGCTGGTGGGGCATATTATTCGGTTTTAATCGTACTCCTGAATCACTATAAGTATAATAATTTTTCATGAGTGTATTTTTAACAGAGCTGAGATTTACTTTGAAGTGCAAAGTGTAGGATTACAAGTGTAATGAGTAATTGACATAGACACGGTGGAATAGCAGGAATATTGGAATGCTATGAATGAAGAGGTTGTGAGTTCAAATCCCAGGTGTAATAATTACTGTATAAATGACCATGCAATCATGTACAGTATGTCAAATTATAAGTTGAAAACATTATATGGTAAAAGCACCGTGTGTGGGGGCGTGTCCCTAACATTGCCAAAAGACAAAGAGCTGTGAATGGATCAGTGGTTCACAAATCAGGGACTTGATGGGCTAGGCAACAGTAGAAAGGGATGATGTGTAATGAAACTAGGGTATGCATGCCCTGGGTATAATATTTTTTTGGGGAGGGGGTGGAGAACATTTCGTTCATCAAGTGATGTCCCCGGGAATAACTGGGAACTAGACAAAAGATCCAGGGGACCATGACACAATGTCCCAAGAATGTCCTAAAAACTCAGTGGTGAACCATGACTATTGAACCTAGGCCTTCAGCGGGAACAAAGATCTTCCAATAGCCTACGTTGTATCAAACCAAAAGATCTAGAAAAATAAAAGACAACATAGCATCACTTAATGCGCTGAAATCCGAAGGGGCTGGCCAGCAGAGATAGGTAGGATGGGATGAGGGAAACCGAGGGTTGGAATCTGGAACTGGAGATGAGTGAGAGTGAAGATGCTGAGTGAGGGGTGAAATGACGGTTTAAAAAATGAACAAATACAAAAACCAAAATCAAAAAATGACACTAAAAAGGAAGGTTGTTACATCCAATGCCTGGGCTGGTTGCTTCTGTGGGTCACTCTGGATGGGCGCATCTGCTAGATGACTAAAATGTGGATTGTACGTTTAAAAGTAAATACAATTATTTTAAAAATAATAATTGGAACATAATCCACCTTGAAGTTGATAACAATTGCTGCTGCAGTTGTCGTCACCATTGTCACACTATTAAATGTGACACTCTGGCTCCGGGACTTTTGTATTTGAGCCAGGGTGTATTTTGTTATGTTGGGTTTGGGTGTATTTCTAGGTTTACCTTTCTGTTAGCTTCATTTCTAGGTTTGGTCTATGACTCCCAATCGGAGGTAACGAGTGTCAGCTGTCGGCTCGTTATCTCTGATTGGGAGCCATATTTATCTGAATGTTTTCCTGTGGGTATGGTGGGTTTTTGTTCCGTTTTCGGTCAGTGGAACCGTGGACTTCATGAGTCGTCTTTTGTTTTGTTGTTTTGTTCCAGACTTTGAATTAATAAAGTCATGTTCGCTCAACGCGCTGCGCTTTGGTCTACTCATTTGGAAGACGGTCGTGACAGAAAAACCCACCATACCAAGACCAAGCAGCGTGTCCAGGAGCAGGCAGCCTGGACGTGGGAGCAGATCTTGGACGGGCAGGGGTCCTGGACCTGGAAGGAAATCCTGGCCGGGATGGATCGCCGGCCATGGAGTGAGACGGTGGAGACGCGCCGTAGAGAGGAGCTACGGCGTGATCAGGGTCGTCGTCGGAGGGTCGTGAGTCAACCCCAGAGAGTTTTTTGGGGGGGGCACACGGCATGGACGACGGGGCTGACGGAGGAGAAAAGGGGGAGTATCCAGGAGGCCACCAGGCCAGGGGTACACCGCCCTGTACGTCCTGTGCGGATGCCTCACACAGAGTGTGTGAGGGTAGGCATTCAGCCAGGACGGGTGGTGGCCGCTGTTCACTCCAGGCCTCCTATCCGTCTCCACAGCCCGGTCCGGCCTGTTCCTGCCACCCGCACCAAGTCTACGGTGTGCGTCGCCAGCCCGGTCCGGCCTGTTCCTGCCACCCGCACCAAGTCTACGGTGCGCGTCGCCAGCCCGGCCGGCCTGTTCCTGCCACCCGCACCAAGTCTACGGTGCGCGTCGCCAGCCCGGTCCGGCCTGTTCCTGCCACCCGCACCAAGTCTACGGTGCGCGTCGCCAGCCCGGTCCGGCCTGTTCCTGCCACCCGCACCAAGTCTACGGTGTGCGTCGACAGCCCTGCCCGACCTGTTCCTGCTCCCCGCACCAAGGCTACGGTGTGCGTCGACAGCCCTGTCCGGCCCAGTCCTGCTCCCCGCACCAAGTCTACGGTGTGCGTCGACAGCCCTGCCCGACCTGTTCCTGCCACCCGCACCAAGTCTACGGTGCGCGTCGCCAGCCCGACCCGGCCTGTTCCTGCCACTCGCACCAAACCTACGGTGCGCGTCGCCAGCCCGGTCCGGCCTGTTGCTGCTCTCCACACTAGGCTTTATGTGCGTCCCCAGGGTCCAGCATGCCCTGTTCCTTCTCTCCGCACTAGGCCTTATGTGCGTCCCCAGGGTCCAGCATGCCCTGTTCCGGCTCTCCGCACTAGGCCTTATGTGCGTCCCCAGGGTCCAGCATGCCCTGTTGCTTCTCCCCGCACTAGCCCTGAGATGCGTGTCCTCAGCCCGGTACCTCCAGTTCCGGCACCACGCACCAGGCCTACGGTGCGCCTCAGACGGCCAGAGTCTGCCGTCTGCCCAACGGGGCCTGAACTGCCCGTCTGCCCTAAGGCGCTTGAACTGGCCGTCTGGACTGAGCCTGCAAAGCCGCCCGTCTGCCATGAGCCTTCAGAGCCGTCCGCCAGACCGGAGCCGCTAGAGCCTTCCGCCAGACCGGATCAGCCAGAGCCTTCCGCCAGACAGGATCAGCCAGAGCCTTCCGCCAGCCATGAGCAGCCAGATCCGTCAGCCAGCCATGAGCAGCCAGATCCTTCAGCCAGCCATGAGCAGCCAGATCCGTCGGCCAGCCATGAGCAGCCAGATCCGTCGGCCAGCCATGAGCAGCCAGATCCGTCAGCCAGCCATGAGCAGCCAGATCCGTCAGCCAGCCATGAGCAGCCAGATCCTTCAGCCAGCCATGAGCCGTCCAGCCAGGATCCGCCAGAGCCGTCCAGCCAGGATCAGCCAGAGCCAGCCAGCCAGGATCCGCCATTGAGTCCGGTGCTGTCCCTTAGCCCGGTGCTGCCCCTTATCCTGGTGCTGCCCCTTAGTCCGGTACTGCCCCTTAGTCCGGTGCTGCCTTTTAGTCCGGTGCCGCCCCTTAATCCAGTGGGGTTTAGTTGGGGGGTGGTCATGTGGAGGAGGCTACGGAAGCGGATAGTGACTAAGGTGGGGTGGGGACCACGACCAGGGCCAGAACCGCCACCGTGGACAGACGCCCACCCAGACCCTCCCCTAGACTGTATGCTGGTGCGCCCGGAGTTCGCACCTTTAGGGGGGGGTACTGTGACACTCTGGCTCCGGGACTTTTGTATTTGAGCCAGGGTGTATTTTGTTATGTTGGGTTTGGGTGTATTTCTAGGTTTACCTTTCTGTTAGCTTCATTTCTAGGTTTGGTCTATGACTCCCAATCGGAGGTAACGAGTGTCAGCTGTCGGCTCGTTATCTCTGATTGGGAGCCATATTTATCTGAATGTTTTCCTGTGGGTATGGTGGGTTTTTGTTCCGTTTTCGGTCAGTGGAACCGTGGACTTCATGAGTCGTCTTTTGTTTTGTAATACGTGCTTTACTCTATTAAAGTCATGTTTCTTGCACACGCTGCGCCTTGGTCTCCTTCGCTCTTAGACGACCGTGACATTAAAAGAAGATTACCGCATGCTATTGCCACTGATTCTTTGCTCGTGCGCTCTCAGTAGTGATTTGCCTAGACACGTCACTTGTATTTTTTTTGTTCCGTTTCCACCCATTGCAAGTCAAAATGTGGTTGGTTCATTCCCACACTCACTCCACAATTCTGCTCTAATACAGTTGAATGGCAGGGAAAGGGGATACCTAGTCAGTTGCACAAATGAATGCATTCAACCAAATTGTGTCTTCCCATTTAACCCAACCCCTCCTAATCTACGTCATAAAAATTATTGAAAAGATTAATTAGAAATGAAAACGAAATCAAAAAAGTGATCGGGGAAGCCCCCGGAATAAACCGGGAACTACACAAAACCTCCATGGGACCATGATACAACATCCTGACCACTTTAGGCGACCATTAATGACGTTCCGGAGACGTCCTAACGATAAACTGTTAGGATTGAAAAGTGGTGGACATATTAGAAGATAAACAAATAAGAAATACAAAATAATTAAATAGCAGCAGTAGAATAACAGTAGCAAGGCTATATGCAGGGGGTATTGGTACAGAGTCAATGTGCGGGGGCACAAGTCAGTCGAGGTAATTGAGGTAATACGTGCATGTAGGTAGAGTTAAAGTGATTATTCATTGATAATAAACAGAGAGTGGCACCAGCGTAAAAGAGGGGGTGGGTTGGGAAGACAATGCAAATAGTCCGACTAACCATTTGGTTAGCTGTTCAGGTGTCCTATGGCTTGGAGGTAGAAGCTGTTAAGAAGCCTTTTGGACCTAGACTTGGCACTCTGGGATTGCTTGCCGTGCGGTAATAGAGAGAACAGTCTATGACTAGGGAGTCTTTGACAATTTGTAGGGCCTTCCTCTGACACCGCCTTGTATAGAGGTCCTGGACGGCAGGAAACTTGGCCCCAGTGATGTACTGGGCTGTACGCACTACCCTCTATAGTGCCTTGCAATCGGAGGCCGAGCAGTTGCCATACCAGGCAGTTATGCAAGCGGTCAGGATGCTCTCGATGGTGCAGCTGTAGAGCTTTTTGAGGATCTGAGGACCCATGCCAAATATTTTCAGTCACCTGAGGGGGAATAGGCTTTGTCGTACCCTCTTCACGACTGTCTTGGTGTGTTTGGACCATTATAGTTTGTTGGTGATGTGGACACCAAGGAACTTGAAGTTCTCAACCTGCTCCACTACAGCCCCATCGATGAGAATGGGGGCGTGCTCAGTCCTCCTTATCCTGTAGTCCACAATCATCTCCTTTGTCTTGATCACGTTGAGCGAGAGGCTGTTATCCTGGCACCATATGGCAAGGTGTCTGACCTCCTCCCTATAGGCTGTCTCATCGTTGTCGGTGATCAGGCCTACCACTGTTGTGTCGTCAGCAAACTTAATGATGGTGTTGGAGTCGTGCCTGGCAATGCAGTCATGTGTGAACAGGGAGTACAAGAGGGGACTGAGCACGCACCCCTGAGAGGCCCCCGTGTTGAGGATTAGTGTGGCAGATGTGTTGTTACCTACCCTTACCACCTGGGGGCGGCCCGTCAGGAAGTCCAGGATCCAGTTTCAGAGGGAGGTGTTTAGTCCCAGGATCCGTAGCTTAGTGATGAGCTTTGAGGGCACTATGGTGTTGAACGCTGAGCTGTAGTCAATGAATGCATTCTCACATAGGTGTCCCTTTTGTCCAGGTGGGAAAGGGCAGTGTGGAGTGCAACAGAGATTGCATCATCTTTGAATCTGTTGGGACGGTATGCAAATTGGAGTGGGGTCTAGGGTTTCTGGGATAATGGTGTTGATGTGAGCCATGACCAGCCTTTCAGAGCACTTCAAGGCTACAGACGTTTGTGCTACGGGTCTGTAGTCATTTAGGCAGGTTACCTTAGTGTTCTTGGGCACATGGACTATGGTAGTCTGCTTGAAACATGTTGGTATTACAGACTGTCAGGGACAGGTTGAAAATGTCAGTGAAGACACTTGCCAGGTGGTCAGCACATGCTCGGAGTACACGTCCTGGTAATATGTCTGGCCCTGCGGCCTTGTGAATGTTGACCTGTTTATCGGCTACAGAGAGCGTGATCACACAGTCGTCCGGAACAGCTGATGCGCTCATGCATGCTTCAGTGTTGCTTGCCTCAAAGCAAGCATAGAAGTAATTTAGCTTGTCTGGTAGGCTCGTGTCACTGGGCAGCTCGTGACTGTGCTTCCTTTTGTAGTCTATAATAGTTTGCAAGCCCTGCCACATCCGATGAGCGTCGGAGCCGGTGTAATACGATTCAATTTAAGTCCTGTATTGACACTTTGCATGTTTGATAGTTCGTCGGAGGGCATAGCGGGATTTCTTATAAGATTCCGGGTTAGAGTCCTGCTCCTTGAAAGCAGCAGATCTACTCTTTAGCTCAGTGTTGATGTTGTAATCTATGGCTTCTGGTTGAGGTATGTACGTACAGTCACTGTGGGGATGACGTCATTAATGCACTTATTGATGAAGTCAGTGACTGACATGGTGTACTCCTCAATGCCATCGCAAGAATCCCGGAACATATTCCAGTCTGTGCTTGCAAAACAGTCCTGTGGCTTAGCACCTGCCTCATCTGACCACTTCTTTATTGACCGAGTCACTGGTGTTTCCTGCTTTAGTTTTTGCTTGTAAGCAAAATCAGGAGGATAGAGTTATGGTCAGATTTACCAAATGTATGGCGAGGGAGAGCTTTGTATGTGTCTCTGTGTGTGGAGTAAAGGTGGTCTAGAGTTTTTTTTCCTCTGGTTGCACATTTAACATGCTGGTAGAAATTAGGTAAAACAGATTTAAGTTTCCCTGCATTAAAGTCCCCGGCCACTAGGAGCACCACCTCTGGATGAGTGTTTTCCTGGTTGCTTATGGCCTTATACTGCTCATTGAGTGCATTCTTAGTGCGCATCGGTTTGTGGTTGTAAATAGACAGCTACGAAAAATATTAATGAAAACTCTCTCTAAAAATAGTAGTTTGGTAGGATAGTACAGCACATCAGAAGAATACACATCCTTAATGTTATTGAACAGGCTGTGTTAGTGGCCTATGATCCTGTTGAAATAATGTATGTGTGGGGACCCTCTAGCCTTGCACTCTACACAGTAGAATAAGTATGTGACAACACCAATGGGCTGGGCAGGCAATGCTATCAGATCTATCATTAACGTTTTGGCAGGAGTTTGTTTGCTATGTATATCATGTTTCAGGAGAAGACCCAGATGCAGACAGTGTTGAAGTAAGAAAAGTGTATTACAAATAAAGGGGGCAGGCAAACAACAGGTCAAGGGCAGGCAGAGGTCAATAATCCAGGGTGGTGTGACAAGGTACAGAACGGCAGGCAGGCTCAGGGTCAGGGCAGGCAGAATGATCAAAACTGGGAAAACTAGAAAACAGGAACTTGAGAAAGACAGGAGCAAGGGGAAAAACGCTGGTAGGCTTGACGAAACAAAACGAACTGGCAACAGAAAAAACAGAGAACACAGGTAAAATTCACTGGGGTAATGGGGAAGATGGACGCCACCTGGAGGGGGGTGGAGACAATCACAAATACAGGTGAAACAGATCAAGGTGTGACAGTACCCCCCCTCTAGGGGCGCCACCTGGTGTCCTACCTGGGCGCATATCTGGTTGACCAGGCTACAGGCGTTGAAACTCAGCGATGAGGCCTGAGTCCAGGATGTCCCTAGCGGGGACCCAGCATCTCTCCTCTGGGCCATAACCCTCCCAGTCAACCAGGTACTGGAATCCCCTGCCCCGAGATCGAACCTTCAGGAAACGCCTCACTGTGTACGCTGGTTGGACGTCGATGAAACGGGGAAGATGGGTGGGCCTGGAAACAGGAGACAAAGGGTTGTGAGACATGGGTTTGATCCTAGACACATGAAAAGTGGGATGTATACAATCTTGGACATGGGGAAACGGCCAATAAACCGGAGGGAAAGTTTGCGGGATTCCACCTGGAGGGGCATAACTCAAAGGCCAGGTTCTGACGGGAGCCCGGGTGGCAGGCAAGCCTGGAGGAGTGGGCCCACTCCAGAACCCAGGAGCGGACAGCGTCAGGAACAAACATTCGGTTATCTGGGCATCCCCTGGGGTTCGGCTGGGAATGTTGCGCCTCCCGGACCTGCTTCCCTATTTCCCAACTGAGTGCCGTCGCCAAGCACAAGGTGGGATGGATGGTTTCGGGATTCCGGGGGTGTAGCCGCTGGGCTATAGCGGCGTGACAGCATATCTGGCTTGACATTCTTGGATCCCGGTCAGTTTGAGAGGGAGAAGTTGAACCGGGTGAAAAGCAGGGCCCACCTAGCTTGCCTGGAATTGAGATGCTTGGCGGTGCGGAGATATTCCAAGTTCTTGAGGTCTGTCCACTCAATGAAAGGATGTTCCGCCCCCCCTCCAGCCAGTGCCTCCACTCCTCCAAGCCATCTTCACCACGAGAAGCTCACGATTCCCCACATCGTAATTCCTCTCCGGGTGTTGAGGGGATGGGAGAAGAAGGCGCAGGGATGTAACTTGAGGTCCAGGGCCGAACACTGGGACAGGACCGCCCCCACTCCAACATCCGAAGCATTGGCATCAACCATGAACTGGCGGGATGGGTCAGGATGAACCAAGATGGGATAAGTGGAGAAAAGGTGTATGAGGTCCCAGAATGCCCGGTCAGCAGCTGGCGACCATGTGAACAGAACCTTGGGAGAGGTGAGTGCAGACAGGGGGGAAGCCAGGTTGCTCTAACCCTGGATAAAGCGGCGATAAAAGTTGGCGAATCCCAGGAAACGTTGCAGCTGCACTCTGGACGTAGGCTGGGGCCAATCCACCACCGCTCTCACCTTCCCGGGATACATCTGTAAACTCCCTGCTGTGATGATGTAGCCCAGGAAGGGGATGGTGTAGCGATGGATTTTGCATTTCTCCGCTTACACAAAAAGCTGGTTCTCCAGGAGGTGTTGGAGGACCTGTCGGACGTGGAGCATGTGTTCTTGGGCAGAGCGGGAGAAGACGAGGATGTCATCGAGGTAGACAAACTTCATTAACCAGGGCAAGGAACACAGCTGGTGCATTGGTAAGGCTAAATGGCATGACCAGATACTCGTACTGACCGCTGGCCGCGTTGTAGGCTGTCTTCCACTCATCCCCCTCCCGTATCCGCACCAGGTGGTAGGTGTTCTGTAGGTCCAGTTTGAAGAACACGTTGGCCCCCTGGAGCGGCTCGAAGGCCGTGGAGATAAGTGGTAGCAGGTAGCAGTTCTTCAGCGTGATGTCGTTGAGGCCCCAGTAGTCGATGCATGGGGGCAGGGTTTTGTTCATCTTCTCCACAAAAAGAACCCTGCGCCGGCGGAGGCAGAAGGACGGATGAACCCGGTAGCTAGGGAGTCCTCAATGTAGGTTTCCAAAGGCTTGGTCTCCAGACCCGACAGTGAGACAGTCATTCCCGCGGTGGAGCGGTGCCTGGGAGAAGGTCGATTCCACAGTCGTAGGGTCGATACGGCGGAATCAAGGTGGCCGGGCCTTACTGAACAGCTCCCGGCAGTCCTGGTACTCCGCGGAAATGGCGGAGAGGTCCGGGGCAACTTCCGAGCCCCCAGGAAGATGTCCCGGGGCAGGCTGCGCTGACTTCAGGCAATGAGCGTGGCAGAACGGGCTCCAGCCCATGAAGGCACCAGTAGACCAGTCAATAAAGGGGTTGTGTCGTTGGAGCCAAGAGAAACCCAGTACCACAGGAACCTGAGGAGACTTAATTAGCAGGAATTGGATCGTATCGCTGTGGTTCCCTGATACTAGTAGGTTAATGGGGATGTTATTGTGGGTGACCCGGCCTATAGAGCGCCCGTCAAGCGCTCTAACGTCTATGGGAATGGAGAGGGGCTGAGTGGGGATGCCCAGCTCGGATGCCAGGGTATCGTCCATAAAGTTCTCATTGGCCCCAGAGTCAATGAGTACCCCGACAGATTTGGACTGGTTCCCCCACAGCAAGATGGTATGAAAAGGGGTGCAAGTAAGGGGAGAGGAAAAGTTATCTGTATGGCCCACCAGAGTACTCGCTCCTACTGGTGAGCCTGGTCTTTTAGTGGACAGGTAGACACCAAATGACCAGTAGTCCTGCGATATAGGCAACTCTTCGTGTGAAGCCTGTATTGCCGTACGGCAGAAGACAGCCTAGCTCTGCCTAGTTGCATCGGCTCGGGAAGAGATGGATCGGCAGACTTCGGAGACTCTCGGGAAACTCGAGTAGCCTCGGGTTCTCTGCAACGGAGCCTTCGGGGAATTCCAGGATGCCTCGGATGCGAGGTGGAATCGGACTTCCTCTCCTTCCTACGTTCCCATGGTCGCCCATCGATCCAAATGGTCAAGGCAATGAGCGAGTCGAGATCCGTCGGTAGTTACCGGGCTGCAAGCTCGTCCTTTACTTCCCCCGATACTCCGTGCAGGAACGTGTCGAACAGCGCTTCCGGGTTCCAGACACACTCAGCTGCCAACGTGCGGAAATCCACTGCATAGTTTGCCACACTGCAGGATTCTTGCCGAAGCTGGAGTAACTTCCGGGCAGCCTCTCTCCCGGACAATGGAGAATCGAAAACCTTTTTTACCTCCTGCCAGAACTCCTCCAGACTGAAGCATACGGCCGACTATTGTTCCCACACTGCCGTAGCCCAGGCGAGAGCCCTCCCGGACATCAGCGTGATAGTTACGCTATCTTAGAGCGGTCCGAGGGGAAGGAGAAGGGCTGCAGCTCGATGATGAGCGAACACTGAGCTAGAAATGCCCAACAGGTTCTCGACTCTCCAGCGAAGCGTTCCGGGAGAGGTAAGCGGGGTTCTCAGGAAACCGGGTGGCTGGGGAGGCTGCGCTGCTAACAGCCGGGTTACTGAGGGGCTGGGAGGTTACCGTCGTGGTAGGCTGCCTAACAGACAACCCGCGGAATTGCTCCAGCAATGTGCTAAACGCTCAATCATGGTTTTTGGCCAAGGTCTGGAATTCTTCCATGAGACCATGAAGCAACACCTGGTGCCTTCCAATGGTGGCTCCTTCGGAGGAGATGGCATTGCGGAGCTGGTCCGAGTCTGCTAGGTCAGTCATGGCCAGTTCGTACTATCACGTTTCAGGAGAAGACCCAGATGCAGACAGTGTCGAAGTAACAAAAGTTTATTACAAAAACAGCGGGCAGGCAAACAACAGATCAGGGTGTGACAATGTATTTTGCACCATGTATATGAACTAAATGGTTCTGTGAAACCAATCCAAAGCCTCTGACAAAGGACCGGTTTCCTGGACCATATGACCTAACCAGGGAAAACAGAGAATAACTCTGGACCCAAAGTCCAAGCTATAGTCTAAAACCTAGGCCCAAAGCTATTCCTGCTCAGGTAAAAGTGAAGACCCTTATTGTCACTTTAGGATATCCTAGGCCTACAGTACACTTTCAGGTCCTACATTCCCAGAGGCGATGACAGAAGGTGTGCATCCCAAATGGCACTCTATTCCCTATATATTGCACCACCTTTGACCAGAGGGCTCTGGTCAATATAGGGAATAGGGTACCATTTGGTATGCAGTCAAGACCAGCCATGCCCCTCAGGTCTCTACAGGTTAATAGCTGCATGACTAAAATTTCAATATGGGTATCTGGTCCTCCGATTTCTCAATTAAAACTAAATACAGTATATGCAGTATATTTGTTATTATCAAGGAATTATCTGGAATTTGTTAGGACAGAATAAGCTATCCAAAATAGGCAACAGGTTTCTCTTGTGTCCCAAGTAGTTGCCTTTCTGAGGAATACCAAAGCTAGTCATCTGTCAGATAGCTGACACAGATATCATGTTACATAGAACAGTTGTTCCTCAGAAAACATGACATGCATCTGCATTTCAAACAGAATATAGTTTGTTTTCATGCTACAGTATTCCCTAGCATGTACAGTGGGGAAAAAAGTATTTAGTCAGCCACCAATTGTGCAAGTTCTCCCACTTAAAAAGATGAGAGAGGCCTGTAATTTTCATCATAGGTACACGTCAACTATGACAGACAAATTGATTAAAAAAAATCAGGATTTTTAATGAATTTATTTGCAAATTATGGTGGAAAATAAGTATTTGGTCACCTACAAACAAGCAAGATTTCTGGCTCTCACAGACCTGTAACTTCTTCTTTAAGAGGCTCGTCTGTCCTCCACTCGTTACCTGTATTAATGGCACCTGTTTGAACTTGTTATCAGTATAAAAGACACCTGTCCACAACCTCAAACAGTCACACTCCAAACTCCACTATGGCCAAGACCAAAGAGCTGTCAAAGGACACCAGAAACAAAGTTGTAGACCTGCACCAGGCTGGGAAGACTGAATCTGCAATAGGTAAGCAGCTTGGTTTGAAGAAATCAACTGTGGGAGCAATTATTAGGAAATGGAAGACATACAAGACCACTGATAATCTCCCTCGATCTGGGGATCCACGCAAGAACTCAACCCGTGGGGTCAAAATGATCACAACAACGGTGAGCAAAAATCCCAGAACCACACGGGGGGACCTAGTGAATGACCTGCAGAGAGCTGTGACCAAAGTAACAAAGCCTACCATCAGTAACACACTACGCCGCCAGGGACTCAAATCCTGCAGTGCCAGACGTGTCCCCCTGCTTAAGCCAGTACATGTCCAGGCCCGTCTGAAGTTTGCCAATGACCATCTGGATGATCCAGAGGAGGAATGGGAGAAGGTCATGTGGTCTGATGAGACAAAAATATAGCTTTTTGGTCTAAACTCCACTCGCCGTGTTTGGAGGAAGAAGAAGGATGAGTACAACCCCAAGAACACCATGTCAACCGTGAAGCATGGAGGTGGAAACATCATTCTTTGGGGATGCTTTTCTGCAAATGGGACAGGACGACTGCACCGTATTGAGGGGAGGATGGATCTTGGCCAACAACCTCCTTCCCTCAGTAAGAGCATTGAAGATGGGTCGTGGCTGGGTCTTCCAGCATGACAATGACCCGAAACACACAGCCAGGGCAACTAAGGAGTGGCTCCGTAAGAAGCATCTTAAGGTCCTGGAGTGGCCTAGCCAGTCTCCAGACCTGAACCCAATAGAAAATCTTTGGAGGGAGCTGAAAGTCTGTATTACCCAGCGACAGCCCCGAAACCTGAAGGATCTGGAGAAGGTCTGTATGGAGGAGTGGGCCAAAATCCCTGCTGCAGTGTGTGCAAACCTGGTCAAGACCTACAGGAAACGTATGATCTCTGTAATTGCAAACAAAGGTTTCTGTACCAAATATTAAGTTCTGCTTTTCTGATGTATCAAATACTTATGTCATGCAATAAAATGCAAATTAATTACTTAAAAATCATGCAATGTGATTTTCTGGATTTTTGTTTTAGATTCCGTCTCTCATAGTTGAAGTGTACCTATGATAAAAATTACAGACCTCTACATGCGTTGAATGTAGGAAAACCTGCAAAATCGGCAGTGTATCAAATACTTGTTCTCCCCACTGTAGGTAACTGTCCTTTCTAAGTAGGCTACAAGTAACACCAAACACTTGCTGTAGTTTACCAGTATATATTGAATTTCTATCCATAGTATCAATATTCAATTTATTTATAGACATTACGCCACCATTCTCAATCGTTTAATTTAGCAAACCTTTAGGCAACGGCAAAAAAATAATGACTACCACGCAATCGTCTCTCTATACCTGTTAAATAAGTGAATCTTTCTATTTGAACCAAAACCCGCTACAACTCTTCCATTCAACATCACCAAAACAAATACTCTGTAATATAATATAATAATAATATAATATGCCATTTAGCAGACGCTTTTATCCAAAGCGACTTATCCGGTCAAGCAACACATACCAGCAGTTGAATTACACTCATAAATACAGATTTTACTCTATGCCATTGAAATGACAAATAAATCCCACAAATAGTGCAATTACAATGGTTTGTCATCTTACTCTCTGATACAAAATGAAGTTCCATCACTTCACCACTTTAGCTCTACACTGATAATTAGTTTAATGGAAACACTAAATCGGCTTTGTACTATATTATACATTACGTCTATAACCACATTACTTATGGTCAGTTTATTCCTTAAACCTTATCTCTATCACATGATCCAACAACGGTACAAACTTAGAAATCCCATATTAATTACTCCCTCACCCATGACGTACGTCTATGTTTGGGTGAGCAAGTTAATACATATATAACGTTAGAAACTTCTAGGTACTCACGTCAAAGAATCCCTTCGTGGTGTTTTTTAACCAATTCCCAATAGACACAAATCACTTCTACATTTTCCCAGCGGATCAAAAAAATAGACTGTAATTTTAGGACACTGCTCTGCCTGTCCAGAAAATACAGACCTTTGCACTACTCTTTAAAATAACCTCACAATCTCCATACCACTCCTTGATATTCTATGAATTAATTATGTTATATATTGTAACTTCTTATCCAAAATTATTATACCCATTTTTAGAACTTATTATGTACCCTTCAGATTCAAATTACCTTCTGCTCTTTGTTCATAAGATAGCCCATGTTGTCCCATTGAATTACTTAACTTTACATTACTTTTACAAAATACTTATTCTAAATGCGGATTTAACTGTAATACATTTCCTGTTTCTCTCTTCGAGTTAAATGACATTCCGCTTTACTCTTAATGGTGACTGTTTTTGCAGATATCGGTCTACTAAGCTGGCCATTCGTTACTACCATTAGTTCATGCAATATTAGTAATTAAATACTTAAATAAAATCCCCGTCCTGATCTGTATTAAAATGTAGTTCTTATTTGTCGTTTTGGTGCTATGATTCAATGTTACATTGCATTGGCTCCATCTCCTGGCCGTTTTTAGTAATTAACAAGGGATTAATTCTCCCTTCTATTAATGGCGATTTACCACGTCAAAAAGGTCCATATCCTATTATTTTATAATGTCTTACACACTACGGGACTAAAAACCCACTCTCTTTATAATGTACTGTACATTAAGAGTGCCGTGCGCCCACATATTTTATGATGTATCTTACATCAAGGGTGACTTGCCCACTCTCTTTATGATACATCTTACATCAAGGGTGCCCTGCACCCACTCATTTTATGATGTATCTTACATCAAGGGTGCCTTGCCCACTCTCTTTATGATGTATCTTACATCAAGGCTGCCCTGCGCCCACTCATTTGTCCTTTTGTTGCTTTTGCTCCTTACTTCGACCATACCCTATTTTTGAATCTTAACACCATGTCATAGTCCTATTTGATATTTCTCCTTACATCTCTTACATAACTCAATACCACTCATCGTCCCCTTTTAAAAATATGGTTAAATGTTCGTTACAGCTAAGCTTTACCACAGATAAGCAGAATTTGAAATAATCAAAAGAATGATAATCTGTTTACCTGTTAGTTTGGCTTTGAACTGCATCCTGTTAGTTTAGACGCAAATCTGTTATGATGAGTTTCTAGGATATCAAGTATCTAAGAGTGTAATGATATACTTAGACACTTTTGATGGGGAGTTCATATTAGATATTTAATATGGTACCAGGTTTAGTTATAACAGAATAAGGGCATAGCCCTGCCTCTGCCATCTTCCAACTCCAGAACAAAGATCCACGCTCTCTATATACAGTTGAAGTTGGAAGTTTACATACAGCTTAGCCAAATACATTTAAACTCAGTTTTTCACAATTTCTGACATTTAATCCTAGTAAAATTCCCTGTCTTAGGTCAGTTAGGATCACCACTTTATTTTAAGAATGTTAAATGTTAGAATAATAGTAGAGAGAATGATTTATTTCAGCTTTTATTTTCTTTCATCACATTCCCAGTGGGTCAGAAGTTTACATACACTCAATTAGTATTTGGTAGCATTGCCTTTAAATTGTTTAACTTGGGTCAAACATTTCGGTATTCTTCCACAAGCTTCCCACAATAAATTGGGTGAATTTTGGCCCATTCCTCCTGACAGAGCTGGTGTAACTGAGTCAGGTTTGTAGGCCTCCTTGCTCGCACACGCTTTTTCAGTTCTGCCCACACATTTTCTATAGAGTTGAGGTCAGGGCTTTGTGATGGCCACTCCAATTTTGTACCTGTTTCCTCTAGCATCTTCAAAATGTCCTTTGCTGTTGTTCTGGGATTGATTTGCACTTTTCGCACCAAAGCTGGGATGTCCCTCCTGAGCGGTATGACGGCTGCGTGGTCCCATGGTGTTTATACTTGCGTACTATTGTTTGTATAGATGAACGTGGTACCTTCAGGCGTTTGGATTGTGGAGGTCTACAATTTGGCTAATTTCTTTTGATTTTCCCATGATGTCAAGCAAAGAGGCAGTGAGTTTGAAGGTAGGCCTTGAAATACATCCACAGGTACACCTCAAATTGACTCAAATAATGTCAATTAGCCTATCAGAAGCTTCTAAAGCCATGACCTCATTTTCTGGACTTTTCCAAGCTGTTTAAAGGCACACTCAACTTAGTGTATGTAAACTTCTGACCCACTGGAATACAGTGATACAGTGAATTATAAGTGACATAATCTGTCTGTAAACAATTGTTGGAGAAAAAAATGCGTCATGCACAAAGTAGATGTCCTAACCGACTTGCCAAATCTATAGTTTGTTAACAAGAAATTTGTGGAGTGGTTGAAAAACGAGTTATAATGACTCAGGTATGTAAACTTCCGACTTCAACTGTCCTGCCCTTATTTTTTTACTTAAGAAGACATTTCCACTCCTATGATAAATTGTTGTCTTAGGACTACAACTGATTCAAGTTAGGGCTCTATTCAATCAGATCCGCTTTAGCAGACATCCGCATAGCGGTTGTTTTTGCAGTGTCAGAGGTGGACACAAGCGGCATCTGGCATTATTCAAAATTACAATGCTTGTCTATAATAATTTGGTCAGTTATACTTGGATGTGTGGGTTCAGAATTTGTTGCTGGCATGTCATGCCTAAGTTTGCTAATCTTGCCAATTAAAAAAGTATTAAAGTAGTTGGCAATATCAGTGGGTTTTGTGATGAATGAGCCGTCTGATTTAATAAGACAGCGCCTCATTTGCACATTTTAATAAAATATCTCAGAACATTTGTAATACAAAAAAGTATTATATTTGTGTCTACATTAAACTGGTAAAAGTTGATGGTGATATAATAAAGTGTTTTTTTTAATGCTATGAGGGTGTGGTGCCTGGCCTTAGATGTTACATCCAATTTTTGACTTATAGATTAATGATATACACCCACTGATTCTTGAAGAATATAACTTATAAATGCCTCATGATCTTAGTTCAACTGTCGTACCCCATCAGAGGGGTATACTACAAAGCAAGATCAATGACAGCTAACTTTGATAAGCAACCAGAAACTATTTATTTTCTGGTTCATTAACAAAGCTAAACTTAGATATGTATTCTTGTTTTATTAATCAATTAGACCAAGCCCATTTCAGGCTTATCTTTCACAAAATGTTATACGAATATTTAGGCATGTTAGCTGGATAGCTGCTTTGAAGTATAACCCTCTGAACTCAAAATATAAGCTTTTCTTACTCCAATGTTTGTAATCCTGCATTTATAGTATAACCCTCTGAACCCAAAATATACGCTTTTATTTACTCCAATGTTAGTAAACGACGTGAAGACATAGATAACCGTCACCCACAAGGCATCATTACCAGTCACATTACCACTTAATTTTTTATCTCACAAGTACAACAATCAATTGAGGAGCTTAGTTTAAGCAGTTCATCATGGAATAAAAATGAATTGTCTTAATTTTGGATTTAGCATACTTTACATGTATTATTTTGCATTTGAATGTAGTAAGTGCAGGATGCAAAGTATAATATTGTTTGATTTAGGCTATGAATTATTTTATCAGGAGAATTGAAAGCTGTCTATATTGGTATATACTGTGCATTCGGAAAGTATTCAGACCCCTTAATTTTGTTACGTTACAGCCTTATTCTAAAATTTATTAAATTATATTTTCTCCTCATCAATCTCCGGCCATACTGAGCAATCGGGGGAAGAGGGCCTTGGTCAGGGAGGTGATCAAGAACCTGATGGTCACTCTGACAGAGCTCCTCTGTGGAGATTGGAGAATCTTCCAGAAGGACAACCATCTCTGCAGCACTCCACCAATCAGACCTTTATGGTAGAGTGGCCAGACGGAAGCCAGTCCTCGGTAAAAGGCACATGACAGTTCGCTTGGAGTTTGCCAAAACGCACCTAAAGGACTCTCAGACCATTAGAAACAAGGTTCTCTGGTCTGATGAAACCATGATTGAAGTCTTTGGCCTGAATGCCAAGCGTGAAGTCTGGAGGAAACCTGGCACCATCCCTATGGAGAAGCATGATGGTGGCAGCATCATGCTGTGGGGATGTTTTTCAGTGGCAGGGACTGGGTGACTAGTCAGGATCGAGGGAAAGTACAGAGATAACATTGATGAAAATCTTCTCCAGAGTGCTCAGGACCTCAGACTGGGGCAAAGGTTCACCTTCCAACAGGACAACGACTCTAGGTACAGAGTCAAGACAACGCAGGAGTGGCTTCGGCACAAGTCTCTGAATGCCCTTGAGTGGCCCAGCCAGAGCCTGGACTTGAACCCGATTGAACATATCTGGAGAGACCAGAAAGGAGCTGTGCAGCGACGCTCCCCATCCAACCTGACAGAGCTTGAGAGGATCTGCAGAAGAATGGGAGAAACTCCCCAAATACAGGTGTGCCAAGCTTGTAGCGTCATACCCAAGAAGACTTGTGGCTGTAATCGCTGCCAAAGGTGATTTTTCAGTTTTTTTTTTAAATAAACATTTGCAAAAATTCTAAAAAACTGTTTTTGCTTTGTCATTATGGGGGATTGTGTGTAAATTCATGAAGAAAAAATACGATTTAATCCATTTTAGAATAAGGCTGTAATGTAACACAATGTTGAAAAAGTCAAGGAGTCTGAATACTTTCGAAATGCACTGTATATTATAGATGTGGTCAAATCTATCACTGAATCAAAAAGTCAGGGAATTATCAATTTAGGTTATTTGTTCTTTGTGATTTGATTGTTTTAAAACCTCTTAGATGTAAAGTCCCCTGTTTAGGGGATCTGCGTGGTTCTGGTACCCGGTTCCTGCATTTTCGCTTATAAGTCGATCTGTGGACGCCGTTGATCAAAATGGCTTGCATTGAGCAATAGCCCTGATTCTCAAAGACACAGTAGTATATTTCTTCTGCTTGTGTGAAGTAGGATGTGAAATCTGACACCACTTGAAGCTGGGATGTCCCTCCTACCATTAAATTCTCTCTTCTGACTTTCCATCAACTCCTGACTGAACCCTACATCACAGCCACTGACAAAGCACATGTCTGCAATCCTTACATCGTAGCGCAGCAGGAGAGGGAGGTTTTCAGAGATCGATTCATAACCAGCACATTCAGAGATCGATTTATAGCCAGTAATTTTAAATAATTTATAGATTTTAAACAAAAAAAACATTTATGTTTGTCATAGACGGACAATACTAATATGAGATGAAAGGCAAGATCCTAATGGGTTCAGGAAGCCAAGCTAATGCTCTCTGTGACGTTCACAGCGGTGGGGGCAGACGTTTTGATCAAGAGAGACCTTTAGAAAATATGCATATTATTTCTAAAACTAAACATACAAACATGTAGTTTACAGTTATAAGGAAGGTGAAATCTTATAGTTAGTCATTTTATAATTTGATTATACTATTTTTAGAACACGTCATTTCAAGCCTTATTCATACAGTTTTGTTGAATAGGATATGTATCATATACATTTTTTCATATTTTCATATTTTTATCATATTTGTACTGTGTACTTGAGCTTGTGTCCTCAAAGTGACTATACCTCAGCAATTTATACCTATTTTTACCAGAACAATGTGATTTTAACCTTTATTGGATTAGGCAGCATTACTCGTTATTGTTTATGGCCCTTTGGGGGATTACGTAGATTACATTTTAGATTACATTTAGTTATTAATTTACACTGAGTGTACAAAACATTAGGAACACCTTCCTAATATTGAGTTGCAACCCCTTTTGCCCTCAGAACAGCCTCAATTTGTTGGGTCATGGACTCTACAAGGTGTCGAAAGCATTCCACAGGGATGCTGGCCCATGTTGACTCCAATGCTTCCCACATTTGTGTCAAATTGTCCGGATTACCTCTGGGTGGTGGATAGGGCTGTGGCGGTCATGAAATTTTGTCAGCCTGTGATTGTCGAGCAAATAACTGCTGGTCTCACAGTAATTGACATAAACACATTTAGCATCTCCTGGCTTCCACACGTCCTACAAGCCACTGATGCAGACCTTTGGAACATCTACATTTTAAAAAGTCTAATAAATCCATGTAATATAGCCTAAACCATCACAATATATTCATTATTATTATAGAAAATGTAGTTTATTTCAGAAGAACAGAATAGTATACTCTGAGTTGTCCTTATGTTAGGCCCTGATCTGGCTATGCCATATGGCTGTGGGCTACACTAGTTAATTTATCAGACAAGATTTGCTTAGAATTCGTGGCATTATTTTATATTTTATTATAGTATGAATAATACAATTGAACATAGCTGAATAAAATAAAAATGATATTTTCTCCAAAATCTTTGAGGGGAGTGTGCACATGCGGCTATTCTGTGTTGAGGCTATTCTGTGTAGAGCGGTTAACAAAGAAACAAGTAGTCCTATATGCTTAATTTAGAGTTATTTATGTAACTTTAGTTGTGATAAAAATGTTGCGCTATATGTGTTGATTTTTAATACATTCTAAGGCTGCATGATGCGACTCTAATGATGATTTGAAAAAAGTTGCATGAAAGGCATGAGCTCTGCTTTGTTTTTTTGTGCAGGCTGTACACACGTCATCAGTCTCTCATGCACAATTTTACAAGCACTTGATGATGCCTCGAATTTCCCGGCGGCATCCCTTTTGTGTGGCTGTAAGAACCCCTAAAAAATTCCATGCCTTTTGCGGCCAGTGGTCGTTGTGCCCTTGGGCTGAATATAACATTTATAATTCTCTTCTCCTGGCTGGCACTCCGAAGAACTTCTCACTTACATGGCTCTCCGTCACATTATCAGTTCTTTCTCACAGGTTACAAGTGACGACAGACACATCGGGGACGCAACTGTGCACGTCCTTATCCAATTAAAAAAGCGCATATTGAAGATATTGGAAGAACTGTCCACATTTACTTTTCGTCAGCCAACAAGATGAGTAGGCCTAACGAACAGCAAAAACACTAGCCTATGTCAATCTACTCTCCACCATTGTACAAAAGTTGACCTATTCTGTGCACAAAATAAATATTCCAAACATACTCTGGGACAGTTGTGGGATGCGATAGATCCCAAATTAATACAACTACTAGCATCAACAAACCTTTTTTAAGTAATGAGGCTGACGCAACAGATCAGAACATTTAGCTTAAAATGTTGATAAACTATTAGTCTACTTCTTCACATTATAAGCTCAGCAATGTGCACTTGGCAGTAGGCTATAAGGCGAATTAGCAGGTAAACACCATTCTCAAAAGTGACCGCAAATACGAATTTGCATGTAATGCTTTTACTGTAAAGGTGCATTTTTAGAGTGAAAATTATCTTCCCCAAACTTGAAACTCAAGTTACTTACTGTTGTAAAATGGATTAATGTGCTTAATTTTAACAAGTTATTTGGCCACTTTAGTTGTGATACAAACCTTATCAAAACATATAGGCCTATGGGCTAGGCTACATGAGGTGTGAGACTATGATTTGAAAAAGTAAAAATAAAAAAGGCATCTTGCCTTAAGCTGGGCATCATTCACAAGGGACATGCTAATATTGTCACCCATCAGACTATTCTTGATTTCATCTTGTCTTTACATTTACTAAATAATAAATGTGGACCATTATCATGCACCTGTCTCTAAACAGGGGCAGGGGGAAGAAATACATGTCATCTATGCACTTAAATAGCAAATGGAGGATGCTATTCCCGTGGTTAATTTTTATGCCAGCCAGGTAGGCTATACTCCTGTTGTAAAGAGAAGCAATGTGCTTAATATTAGGAAAGTTGAGAAATAAATATAGTAGGCCTAGCCTATTAAAAGCTGATGGGATCCTCCTCTTTTAATAGAGGCCATCACTCTGTTTTCTCAAGCAATTGCATATCATATAGAAATGGTGCACAACATGAGCTCATGGGCTCTCATGAAGTGTTTGATTAGATTTTCGTTTACATTTACATTGGTGCCAGAGTCATTAGAGGAACAATAGAGTCCTGAGTACAAGGCAGTTAGCAAGTTTGGTAGGCTACTAATGACGATCAGCAGCATCAGAGCTTGGAGAAGACTAATTACAGTGGAATTTGACTGCCATCATGACTCGTGACCGCTGTGTGGCGGTAATATTGTCACCATAACAGCCCTAGTGGTGGAACATTATATTTTTTATTTTTTATTAACACATTTTTGTATTAACTCTTTTTTTAATCAACTCTGCATTGCAGTTCTTGACAAACTCAAACCAGTGCTCCTGGCACCTACTACAATATCCTGTTCAAAGGCACTTAAATATTTTGTCTTGCCCATTCACCCTCAATGGCACACATATAAAAACCATGTCTCAATTGTTTCAAGGTTTAAAACCCTTCTTTAACCTGTCTCCTCCCCTTAATCTACACTGATTGAAGTGGATTTAACAAGTGACATCAATAAGGGATCATAGCCTTCACCTGGATAGTCTATGTAATGGAAAGAGCCTGTCTCCTGAGAACAACTGGAGTGAGAGAGAGGAAAATAAGATGTCAGAAAATGTCACTGTCACACCCTGATATGTTTCACCTGTCTTGTGCTTGTCTCCATCCCCCACCAGGTGTCTCCTATTTTCCCCCCATTATCCCCTGTGTATTTATACCTGCGTTTTCTGTTTGTCTGTTGCCAGTTCGTCTTGTCTCGTCAAGTCGTCCCAGCGTGTTTTCCGTGTGTTACCTACTCTCTAGTTTGGTTTTCTAGTCTTCCCGGTTCAGACGTTTCTGCCTGCCCTGAGCCTGCCTGGCGTTCTGTCCCTTGTTGACTCTTCCTTGGATTACGAACCTCTGCTTGCCCTCGACCTGCCCTTTTGCCTGACCCTTTGTGATAATAAATATTCTGAGAACCGTGCCATCCGCCTCCTGTGTCTGCATCCGGGTCATATCCTGAGCCGTGATAGTCACAGAGTTCAATTGGAGTTTAAATGTTTCAACATCTTAATGTTGCATTGAAGGTAACAGTCCATTATAAGACTGCTGTAGCTGTATCAAAAGAGGCAACTATGGATAATAATTTAACCAAATAAGTGATAACACAAGATATGAGACTGGACTGAGCCGAGCTATGGGGCAATTCCACGGTACAGAGTGATGCTGACACTCAGGTTTTTCACTTTAAAATGTATGTCAAACAAAAAACAAAGATTTCAAAGTGAAACAAACTATACAACTATATGCACAATGACTTCTTGTGACAATGTGCAATCATTGGTTTGTTTGACATACTGTATACACTGAACAAAAATATTAACACAACATGCAACAATTTCAAAGATATTACTAAGTTACAGTTCATACAAAGAAATCAGCCAATTTAAATAAATTCATTAGAACCGAATCTATGGATTTCACATGACTGGTAATACAGATATGCATCGGTTGGTCACAGATTCCTTTAAAAAAAAGTAGGATCAGATAACCAGTCAGTATCTGGTGTGAAAACCATTTGCCTCATACAGCACAACACATCTCCTTCTCATAGAGTTGTTCAGTCTGTTGATTGTGGCCTGTGGAATGTTGTCCCACTCCTCTTCAATGGCTATACAAAGTTGCTGGATATTGGCGGGAACTGCAACACGCTGTCGTACACGTCGATCCAGAGCATCCCAAACATGCTCAATGGGTGAAATGTCTGGTGAGTATGCAGGCCATGGAAGAACTGGCACATGTTCAGCTTCCAGGAATTGTGTACAGATCCTTGCGACATGGGGTCGTGCATTATCATGCTGAAACATGAGGTGATTGCAGCAGATGAATGGCACGTCAATGGGATCTCATCATGGTATCTCTTTGCATTCAAATTAGCATCGATAAAATGCCATTGTGTTCATTGTCCGTAGCTTATGCCTTCCCATACCATAACCCCAACTCCACCATGGGGCACTCTGTTCACAACGTTGACATCCGCAAACCACTCACCCACACAACGCAAAACACGCTGTCTGCCATCTGCACGGTGCAGTTGAAACCGGGATTCATCCATGAAGAGCACACTTCTCCAGCGTGCCAGTGGCCATCGAACGTGAGCATTTGCCCACTTTAGTCAGTTACAACGGCAAACGACAAATGGTCAGATCAAGACCCTGGTGAGGAAGACAAGCACGCAGATGAGCTTCCCTGAGACGGTTTCTGACAGTCTGTGCAAAAATTATTCGGTTGTGCAAACCCACAGTTTCATCAGCTGTCCGGGTGGCTGGTCTCAGACGATCCCGCAGGTGAAGAAGCCGGATGTGGAGGTCCTGGCTGGCATGGTCACATGTGGTCTGCGGTTGTGAGGTCGGTTGGATGTGCTACCAAATTCTCTTAAACAACGTTAGAGGCGTCTTATGGTAGGGAAAATAACATTAAATTATCTGGCAACAGCTCTGTTGGACATTCCTGCAGTCAGCATGCCTACTGTACGTTCCCTCATAACTTAAAACATCTGTGGCATTGTGTTGTGTGACAACACTGGACATTTTAGAGTGGCCTTTTATTGTTCCCAGCACAAAGTGCACCTGTGTAATGATCATGCTGTTTAATCAGCTTATTGATATGCCACACCTGTCGGGTGGATGGATTATCTTGGCAAAGGAGAAATGCTCACTAATAGTGATGTAAACAAATTTGTCCACAACATTTGAGAGAAATACACTTTTTGTGCGTATGGAAAATATTTTTGTTCAGTATATTTTAAAGTGAAAAATCTGAGTCTCAGCGTATTTGTGAGAGTGCATAATTTCTGAGCCTTGACATGTAGTAAGTATTTCTTCCGGCCAACCAAAATCTTTGCTCTCAAAAAATGTACTGCATGCGGAAATTCACTTGTGCTCGCTCAAAGTCACACTCTCAAGTTTAATTTGCGTGGACCACGCTGGCCTCGTTCTCTCTCGACTCAAGTGTTTGCTCGCGCGATGATGTTTCATCTTGCTTGTGCATGCCATCACACGCCCGTTGAACTTTTGAATCAGATTTGCCCCAAACATAATGCCTTGTATGCAGGATATACAGTGCATTCGGAAAGTATTCAGACCCCTTGAATTTTTTCACATTTTGTTAAGGTACAGCCTTATTCTAAAATTGACAATAACGACAAAGCATAACCAGGTTCTTAGAAATTTTAGCAAATGTATTACAATTTTTTTACGGAAATATCACATTTACATAGGTATTCAGACCCTTTACTCAGTACTATGTTGAAGCACCTTTAGCAGCGATTACAACCTCGAGTCTTCTTGGTATGACGCTACAAGTTTGGCACACCTGTATTTGGGGAGTTTCTTCCATTCTTCACTGCAGATCCTCTCAAGCTCTGTCAGGATGGATGGGGAGCTTCGCTGCACAGCTATATTCAGGTCTCTCCAGAGATGTTTGATCGCGTTCAAGTCTGGGCCCTGGCTGGGCCACTCAAGGACATTCAGAAACTTGTCCCAAAGCCACTCCTGTGTTGTCTTGGCTGTGAGCTTAGGGTTGTTGTCCTGTTGGAAGGTGAATCTTCACCCCCAATCTGAGGTCCTGAGCGCTCTGGAGCAGGTTTTCATCAAGGATCTCTTCATACTTTTCTCTGTTCATCTTTCCCCTCGATCCTGACTAGTCTCCCAGTCCCTGCCACTGAAAAACATCACCATGGGAATGGTGCCAGGTTTCCTCCAGACGTGACACTTGGCATTCAGGCCAAAGGGTTCAATCCTGGTTTCATCAGACCAGAGAATCTTGTTTCTCATGGTCTGAGAGTCCTTTAGGTGCCTTTTGGCAAACTCCAAGCGGGCTGTCATGTGCCTTTTACTGAGGAGTGGCTTCCGTCTGGCCACTCCATCATAAAGGCCTGATCGGTAGAGTGCTGCAGAGATGGTTGTCCTTCTGGAAGTTTCTCCCATCTCCACAGTGGAACTCTGGAGCTCTGTCAGAGTGACCATCGGGTTCTTGGTCACCTCCTTGACCAAGGCCCTTCTCCCCCGATTGCTCAGTTTGGCCAGGCGTTCAGCTCTAGGAAGAGTCTTGGTAGTTCCAAACTTCTTCCATTTATAAGCTGACATATGGAATTGTATTAAGATGGGTCATTTAGCTATTGGATTTTAAATGTTATAACCGCTTTAGGTATCAAATACATTTATTAAAAAAACGGTTCGACAAAATATTGAATTTGGCCTTTAGTACCAAATACCATTGAAACACATTGAATAACAAATTCATAAAATGGCAAAAAAGAGAGTCCAAAAATAAATCATGAGGAATAAGGTTTTGAAGTGTCTAGGAGATATAAGAAAGCTCAGGACTTACTTTTGTTTTTTAAAAACATATTTAACCCCTTTTATGGGGTAGGCAGAAAACGACCTCCATACTTCCATTCATTTTTTAAACCCAGTACGAGTTACCTTCAGACGAGTCATGTGACACTTGTGGGGGCCATAGAGCAAAATCAAGAATCTCCCCTTTCCACAGTGGGGTCACATTAGTTTATAGCCCAAACGTTTCGGACGCTACAACCAGAAGTTGGCACATCGATGGTACCAGCTTCAGACAAGTCCACTGACACTTGAGGGGGTCGTAGAGAGTCTCATCTTTCCATAGAGTGGTCATAATAATTTATAGACCAAACCGGACACTACAGACGTTTTCGTGAGAAGACCGATTTTCGGGATGTCTCATGGTCTGAGAAACACTGCTCTAGCTCTGCCACCTTTCACCGCAGACGCAGAAGTTTGACATCAGTGGATGCAGTGGATTGAGACGCATTCAATGCAAAAAACAGATATCTCTAGCTTTGACGGATTTGGATGGGGATTTTCAAAATTATGTTACTTAGATTGACGCACCGGTGCATCAAGTCAACTCTAGACGTTTATTGAAAACAGGATGCATGTTTGGAATATTTTTATTCTGTACGGGCTTCCTTCTTTTAACTCTGTCATTTAGGTTAGCATTGTGGAGTAACAACAATGTAGTTGATCAATCCTCAGTTTTCTCCTATCACAGCCATTAAACTCTGTAACTATTTTAAAGTCATCATTGGCCTCATGGTGAAATCCTTGATCAGTTTCCTTCCTCTCTGGCAACTGAGTTAGGAAGGATGCCTGTATCTTTGTAGTGACTGGGTGTATTGACACACCATCCAAAGTGTAATTAATAACTTCACCAAGCTCAAAGGGATATTCAATGTCTCTTTTTGTTTTACCCACCTACCATCTACAGTCATGGTCAAAAGTTTTGAGAATGACAGAAATACTAATTTTCACAAAGTCTGCTGCCTCAGTTTTGATGATGGCAATTTGAATATACTCCAGAATGTCATGAAGAGTGATCAGATGAATTGCAATTAATTGCAAAGTCCCTCTTTGCCATGAAAATGAACTTAATCCCCCAAAAACATTTCCACTGGGGCGGCAGGTAGCTTAGTGGTTAAGAGTGTTGTGCCAGTAACCGAAAGGTCGCTGGTTCTAATCGCCGAGCCGACTAGGTGAAAAATCTGTCTGTGCCCTTGATCAAGGCACTTAACCCTAATTGCTCCTGTATGTCGCTCTGGACAAGAGCCTCTGCTAAATGACCAAAATGTACATTTCAGCCCTGCCACAAAAGGACCAGCTGCCATCATGTCAGTGATTCTCTCGTTAACACAGGTGAGAGTGTTGATGAGGACAAGGCTGGAGATCACTCTGTCATGCTGATCGAGTTAGAATAACAGACTGGAAGCTTTAAAAGGAGGGTGGTGCTTGAAATCATTGTTCTTCCTCTGTTACCTGCAAGGAAACACGTGAAGTCCTCATTGCTTTGCACAAAAAGGGCTTCACAGGCAAGGATATTGCTGCTAGTAAGATTGTACCTAAATCAACCATGTATCGGATCATCAAGAACTTCAAGGAGAGAGGTTCAATTGTTGTGAAGAAGGCGTCAGGGTGCCCAAGAAAGTCCAGCAAGCGCCAGGACCGTCTCCTAAAGTTGATTCAGCTGCGGGATCGGGGCACCACCAGTGCAGATCTTGCTCAGGAATGGCAGCAGGCAGGTGTGAGTGCATTTGCACGCACAGTGAGGCGAAGACTTTTGGAGGATGGCCTGGTGTCAAGAAGGGCAGAAAAGAAGCCACAAAAACATCAGGGACAGACTGATATTCTGCAAAAGGTACAGGGATTGGACTGCTGAGGACTGGGGTAAAGTCATTTTCTCTGATGAATCCCCTTTCCGATTGTTTGGGGCATCCGGAAAACACCTTGTCTGGAGAAGACCATCAGTCCTGTGTCATGCCAACAGTAAAGCATCCTGAGACCATTCATGTGTGGGGTTGCTTCTCAGCCAAGGGAGTGGGCTCACTCACAATTTTGCCTAAGAACACAGCCATGAATAAAGAATGGTACCAACACATCCTCCGAGAGCAACTTCTCCCAACCATCCAAGAACAGTTTGGTGACGACCAATGCCTTTTCCAGCATGATGGAGCACATCGGCACAAGGCAAAAGTGATAACTAAGTGGCTCGGGAACAAAACATCAACATTTTGGGTCCATGGCCAGGAAACTCCCCAGACCTTAATCCCATTGAGAACTTGTGGTCAATCCTCAAGAAACCCACAAATTCTGACAAACTCCAAGCATTGATTATGCAAGAATGGGCTGCCATCAGTCAGGATGTGGCAAATATTGACTCTTTGCATAAACTTAATGTAATTGTCAATAAAAGCCTTGGACACTTATGAAATGCTTGTAATTATACTTCAGTATACCATAGTAATATCTGACAAAAATATCTCATAACACTGAAGCAGCAAACTTTGTGAAGATCAATACTTGTGTAATTCTCAAAACTTTTGACCACGACTGTACTTCTTTGTTCGAGGCATTGGAAAACCTTCCTGGTCTTTGTGGTCAAATCTGTGCTTAAAATTCACTGCTCGGCTAAAGGAACTTACAGATAATTGTATGTGTTAGTTTGTAAACATTTCTAACAACATAATTCCACTTTCACATTATGGGGTATTGTGTATAGGCCAGTGACAAAACATCTCAATTGAATCCATTTTATGTTCAGGCTGTAACACAACAAAATGTTGAAAAAGCACAGTATGTATTTTTTGTGGGGGGGATGTTTTGTGGACCTATGTGGACGAATGTGTACACCACAGCAGTATATGTATATATACAGTGGGGAGAACAAGTATTTGATACACTGCCGATTTTGCAGGTTTTCCTACTTACAAAGCATGTAGAGGTCTGTAATTTTCATCATAGGTACACGTTAACTATGACAGACAAAATTTTAGAAAAATCACATTGTAGGATTTTTTATGAATTTATTTGCAAATTATGGTGGAAAATAAGTTTTTGGTCAATAACAAAAGTTTCTAAATACTTTGTTATATACCCTTTGTTGGCAATGACACAGGTCAAACGTTTTCTGTAAGTCTTCACAAGGTTTTCATACACTGTTGCTGGTATTTTGGCCCATTCCTCCATGCAGATCTCCTCTAGAGCGGTGATGTTTTGGGGCTGTCGCTGGGCAACACAGACTTTCAACTCCCTCCAAAGATTTTCTATGTGGTTGAGATCTGGAGACTGGCTAGGCCACTCCAGGACTTTGAAATGCTTCTTACGAAGCCACTCCTTCGTTGCCCGGGCGGTGTGTTTGGGATCATTGTCATGCTGAAAGACCGAGCCACGTTTCATCTTCAATGCCCTTGCTGATGGAAGGAGGTTTTCACTCAAAATCTCATGGTACATGGCCCCATTCATTCTTTCCTTTACACGGATCAGTCGTCCTGGTCCCTTTGCACAAAAACAGCCCCAAAGCATGATGTTTCCACCCCCATGCTTCACAGTAGGTATGGTGTTCTTTGAATGCAACTCAGCATTCTTTGTCCTCCAAATACGACGAGTTGAGTTTTTACCAAAAAGTTATATTTTGGTTTCATCTGACCATATGACATTCTCCCAATTTTATCCCTGATGTCCTTACACAGCTCACTGGTCTTGGCCATTGTGGAGAGGTTGGAGTCTGTTTGATTGAGTGTGTGGACAGGTGTCTTTTATACTGATAACAAGTTCAAACAGGTGCCATTAATACAGGTAACGAGTGGAGGACAGAGGGATCTCTTAAAGAAGAAGTTACAGGTCTGTGAGAGCCAGAAATCTTGCTTGTTTGTAGGTGACCAAATACTTATTTTCCACCATAATTTGCAAATAAATTCATTAAAAATCCTACAATGTGATTTTCTGGATTTTTTTCTTCTCATTTTGTCTGTCATAGTTGACGTGTACCTATGATGAAAATTACAGGCCTCTCTCATCTTTTTAAGTGGGAGAACTTGCACAATTGGTGGCTGACTAAATACTTTTTTCCCCCACTGTATACTTTTGTACCTGTTTCCTCCAGCATCTTCACAAGGTCCTTTGCTGTTCTGGGATTTATTTGACTGTGCCATTAAACAGCTTTGAAAATTCCAGAAAATGATGTCATGGCTTTAGAAGCTTCTGATAGGCTAATTGACATCATCTGAGTCAATTGGAGGTTTACCTGTGGATGTATTTCAAGGCGTACCTTCAAACTCAGTGCCTCTTTGCTTGACATCATGGGAAAATTTAAAGAAATCAGCCAAGACCTCCGAAAAAATATTATCAGGTGCTGCCTTGGGAGCAATTTCCAAACGCCTGAAGGTACCATGTTCATCTGTACAAACAGTAGTTTGCAAGTATAAACACCATGGGACCACGCAGCCGTCATACAGCTCAGGAAGGAGACGCTTTCTGTCTCCTAGAGATTAACGTGCTTTGATGCGAAAAGTGCAAATAAATCCCAGAACAACAGCAAAGGACCTTGTGAAGATGCTGGAGGAAACACTTACAAAAGTATCTATATCAACAGTAAAACATGTCCTATATCGATATAACCTGAAAGGCCGCTCAGCAAGGAAAAAGCCACTGCTCCAAAACCTCCATAAAAAAGCCAGACTGCGGTTTGCAACTGCACATGGGTACAAATACTTTTTGGAGAAATGTCCTCTGGTCTGATGAAAAAAAAAATTGTGGGCAGAACTAAAAAAGCGTGTGCGAGCAAGGAGGCCTACAAAATTCACTCAACTTATTGTGAGAAGCTTGTGGAAGGCTACCCGAATCGTTTGACCCAAGTTAAACAATTTAAAGGCAATGTTACCAAATACTAATTGAGTGTATGTAAACTTCTGACCATTGGGGATTTGATGAAATATATAAAAGCTGAAAAAAATCATTCTCTCTACTATTATTCTGACATTTCACATTCTTAAAATAAAGTGGTGATCCTAACTGAGCTAAGACAGGGAATTTTTACTAGGATTAAATGTCAGGAAGTTTGAAAAACTGAGTTTAAATGTATTTGGCTAAGGTGTATGTAAACTTCCGACTTCAACTGTAACTTTAAGAAGAAACTCAATGCAGAGAACTGGCAAAACTTTTTATTTTACTTGCACTTGTATGTGCTACTCTATTGTTGCTAAACAAACATAGATACCCCTGGCACTGAAATAAAAGTTTGAGGTGTCTCTTATTGAAATGTGCACATCAGTTGAACCTGATACTGCAACAATGTAGTTCTGTATAGTAGGCTATTTTCCATCCTGTTATGCTAATAGAAAAAAGCATAACACTACCACTACATCAGAGAGGAAGGGCCAACAAAGCTACAATCAATGGTTGGCTAGTCAATATGTCAATCCAACTCAAGATGCAAGGTTTGTCCAATGACAAGTGTAAATCATTTGATTTACTGCCTGAAGCTATACATACCCTACTTTGTGCCATAATAGAGTAAAAATACATACTTTTGAATTGTCCGAATGTGAATTTAGACAATCATTTTGTCAGAATGAATATATAATATATGTTAAACTTATAGAATAAATAGAAATTCAGAATATGATATTTCTGTTCAGTATTTCTTGTATCTTGTTTATGCACGTTATATCAATCTAAATGTGTAGCCTACATTTTACCAGACTTTCTAGTTATATCCATATTATTGTTATTGCATCAATGAAACAATGAATTTTCTTCCAAAGTGGTCGTGAATATCCATTTACTTTGAGCTACACTGAGGAGGCCTGGTTTTGAGCACATAGATAGATGTGTTATCACAACTTAATAACCTAAAAAATACTTTCTTTTTGGAATCGTTTATGAAATGGAACCAGCGGCCAAACGATTGAAGGCCGATATTCGGACGTTTCTTGACAGCGCAATGTGAGTTTTTATTAGAGTCAGTATAGCAATTCACTACTTATCACACTGACATGGTATAAACAGCTTTACAGGCTTCACTGTCATGGTGCACAGTCAGTACACAACACTATGCTCATCATGTCTTAGCAGGATCAGATGGTGACGTGTGTCCCAGCAGGGTCAGACAGCCAGGGAAGACCAGTCTACAGAGCTGAGGTGAACTGTGCAGTATATTATAACAATCAGTGAATGGATACAAAGTTCCATCTTGAGTTGATGGGTAGGCTACAGTCTGAGATCTGGGAATAATGGTCATTTCAATTATTGAACCATTGATTCTATTATATAATGTATAAATGTACACCAAGGCAATTCTTTGTCATGCCTCATCTGAGCAGGATCAGATGGTGACGGGGGTCTCAGCAGGGTCAAGCAGCCAGGGAAGACCAGTCTGTGACCGCTGAGGTGAACTTTTTCAGATGCACCACTTTCTTCTCTCAGTGCAGCAAACACTGGACAAGCCAGGAGCTTCAAAGATTGAAACTATTTTAAGGCAGTCTGACAAACCTCTAAAGTTGATTTCCAAACTGTATCAAGGGTTGATAGAGGCTTTTCCTGATGACACAAAACATGTAAATCAAAAATGTGAGGAAGACCTGGGAGAAGCTTTTGATGATGATGAATGGATACAGATATGTTTGAATGCCCAGTCATGTTCATATTATCTCAGACATAAATTACTGCAGTTTAAGACTATCCATAGAACATACTATATGCCAGTGAAACCGAATATCATGCACTCAGAAATGTAATTCCTCTGCTGGAGTTGTAAAACACAAAAGGGGACATATCTGCATATGTTATGATCTTGTGAAGGCTGGCTGAATTCTGGCAAAGCCAATGTTCTTTTGTCTCAGCATGTCTATAGATTCTCACTTTCCCTGTTTTTGTTTGCTTGGAAATGTTGATATTGGAGGCTGTTATAAGAATAAACTGTGTAACCGTAGCATTTATAGCAGCTAAGAAATGCATTGCCATAAAATTGGACGGTTGGTTATCCTACGACAATGTCACAATGGATGGCAGAAATGTCAAATTATGTATCACTTAATACTAGATTTAGGGTATACTGTGCAACTTTGATAAGGTCTGGGTGCCTTATGGAATACTATATGACAAAAGGGGTCTATAATGAAAACATTAGATTTTCTTTAGTCAAGCAGTCACAAATATACATATATTTTTTTATGGCACACGAGACCTATCTAATTTGTGCCTGTCTCAGTGGACTAATCCATTGAGGAGGCCGTAGGGATGCCACGGTCCAAGAATATGGGGATTGTGGCTCAGACACACAAGGCACGTCTCTTTCCAGAATGCGCTCTCTCCCTCCATTTTGTGGGTATTCATTGTTTCATAACGTCATTGTGTGCATTGTTTGCTATGTCTATCAATACCCCTTTTCAAATAGCACCAGTAGTAGCCTACATTTAACGTTCATTCCCATCATTTCAAATCTGCAACATTTATTTGGTTCGGGTAATTTCTGTTAATGCATTGAATATATTATAATTAAAGTCATTTACCGTTCTCAATGTCAGAGTGGACATGTGTTTTGCAGAACTCACAACCTATACTACACTTGTGAGAAACCAGTTTTTGTTTATTTCATTCCTTTTACGAGTCTTGTCAATTTATTCATAATTTTTTGTTTGAAACTCTCCTGTCAATGTTGAGTAAGGACTCGCACCTGATTACCCATATATAAGTAGTACTAGTCTACCTGGCCTGCGTGCAATTGTAGGCCTATAAATGTGCCCATTTGGGGATGTCTGATAGTATATCTGATTGCCTTAACTCACCACCACTAATGAGCTGTGGAGCTTCTCAAAGTAATTTTTCTTCACCTCAAACAGCAAGTAAACAAAGTATGTTTTTAGAATAAAATGAGAATGCCAATAGTTCCTCAAAGTATTTGAACAATATTTCCATCTCTCTCCCTTTCGATAACCACTTGTTGTGAAAGGGAAAAATGTAATGGTCTGATCCAGTGGAAACATCATCAAATACCTGACCCAGTTGATAGCTGATACAATGTCTTGAGTTCCTTGCAGACAGGTCATGCGTAGCCAACATGATTCATAGGATATTTATTTTTATCAGGATATTTTCTTCCTGCAGGCTGCAATGTTTTTACGTGTTGGCTTTATGTAGGCTATTTTTATATAGTTGGCAATGGAAATAAAAGTTACTTTTAGATATGTATCATTTTCATTTAGATTAAGATTGTAGATTAACCACAGACAATTGTTTTGAGATACGAAGACTATTATAAATTAAAATAAAATGTTCCACGATAATGTGCATATGAAAATTATAACTGGTACGCAGATTTGTAGAAATGGTAAGATAAATTGGCACATAGGGTGTGTCTATATATGGAAAAATAGATATTTTAAAATGTCGACAAATCAATTGATTGAAAGAAAAACCTACTCTTGGTTGACCAAGATTAGTTTTTGTCAGGTACAGCACTAGTAGAAATGCAGGAAATTAGCATTACATGCACCAAAAAATGTAGGGAGGACCCCCAGGCAGGTTATGTCCCTGCCTTCCCCCCCACTTCTAAAACCAAAGTTGCGCCCTTGGTGACAGGAATCAAGAAATTAGATGCAATTTAACCTTGAAGCAGTTTTGCCAGATTTTAACTTTATTTTTGTTGACTTCTGATATCAGGAAGTCTCCCTGTTGTGGAAGACTATGTAACTAACGTTTCATATCAATGATTTTATGTGCATTACAATTTCTAAAAACTGCCCTTCGGATCTGCTGGAGATTAAGTCCATATATGAAAGGGTTTAAGACAGGTGGTACAACAAGGAATTGTACAGCCATTGCATTACGCATATTTAGTGTAATATTTACATTACTATTCCACCCTTGCAGAGTGTCAAACAGGGTCACTGTGATGTAAATAACCATTGTAATTAAATGTGGCACACATGTCTGTGTGAACTTAATCCTTCCCTTAGCTGACTTTACACAATTCCTTACAATCTGACAGTAAGAAAATACAATGAAAAGTATCTGTAAAACATGAACACATATTAAACATTTGTTAAAAATCTGATTGATGGTAATGGGTAAACATGCATGTTTCAGTATAGACGGAATGTCACAGAAGAGTTTATCAATGCGAGATCCACACAAAGGAAGTCTGACGGCAAAACTAACTGCTATGAGTCCTATAAATAAAGGATAACACCAAGCAAATAAGAGTAACTTTCTAACAGTGAAAGATGTCACAATGGTATGGTATAGTAGTGGTCTGCATATTGCCACATACCTGTCGTAAGACATCACTGTTAGAGTAGAAATTTCACACTCGAGAGATGTGTATATTACATAGGCTTGAGTAAAACATCCACCATAAGATATCACCTGAACATCTGACTGAAGGTCCAGTAAAAACTTCGGGTAGAAACCAAAAGATCCATACAATCCATTGACACATAGACTACACAGAAAGATATACATGGGCTCATGGAGACCTTTCTCCTGAATGATTGTTATGATCAGAGTCAAATTCACGGTTATGATGAGTAGGTATGTGATAAGAGACAAGATAAAATAGACCGATTTGTTGTTAAATGTCTCTTGTAAGCCAAAGAGATAAAAGAACTTGACTTGGGTTGAGTTCTCCATAGCTTTTGTTAATTTTCTTCCTTTGGTCAATGCAGCAATTCTTAGTCCTTACAAGTCTTGAGTGTGTATGGATGTGAATTTATTCAAGTGTGAATTATTTGATTCTGTTTAGGCTCAGACTAAACACAATAGTTTTAACAAAACAAAATTCACATCCTCCCTCTAAATCTTATTTTTAAAAAAAGAAATCCCGATAATATCTGTACATTATCAGACTTCTGAGGTGTGAAAGAAATAAAGAAACTTGTGTCCATGAAATGTCTTCTTGCTTGACAGAGGGATACTGCTCCAATAACTTGTCCTGCTAGCCTCTAAATATATCATAGTGTTTGCTCACATGGGATTGTAGTTTCAGTGTCAACATGTAACCAATCCATAGAGATGGATCTATATTTAGTTTATGACAAGCAACTCATTTGTGTCAGGAGTGGAGTGTAGTGGGATGTGGAATCACACGCAGGACATAGAGATATAAATCCAAAGGTCTTTAGTGAAGTCCGTAGTACACGCTGAACACGGCAACAGGCCACAGGCGAAAACAAACGCACACTAAACTGTACAAAGTAAGTGTGCACAATGTGCAGGACTCTCTATACAACACGAAATAAAGAGAGAACAAAATCCAGAGGACCAAACAACCACACGACAGTAAAACAAATACACACAACACCTGACCTAACACAAGGGAACTAAATAGGGTGCCTAATGAGACTAAACACTAAACAGGTGTGACAAACAGACAAAACCAAACAAACATGAAACATCGAACGGTGGCAGCTAGTACTCCGGAGACGACGACCGCCGAAGCCTGCCCGAACAAGGAGAAGGGGCCGCCCCGGCCGAAACCGTGACAGTGCCCCCCCCTTGACGCGCGGCTCCAGCCGTGCGCCGCCCCCGGCCTCGGGGACGACCAGGAGGACGCGGAGCAGGGCGTGTAGGATGAACACGATGGAATTCGGTCAGAAGGGACGGGTCCAGGATGTCCCTCCTCGGCACCCAGCACCGCTCCTCCGGGCCGTACCCCTCCCACTCCACGAGATATATACCCCTCCCACTCCGGCGTCTCAAATCTAGGATGGCCCGAACAGTGTACGCCGGAGCCCCCTCGATGTCCAACGGGGGCGGAGGAGTCTCTTCTATCTCAAAGTCCTGGAGTGGACCAGCTACCACCGGCCTGAGGAGAGACACATGGAATGAGGGGTTAATATTTTTGTAATCAATGGGCAGTTGTAACCTTTAACACACCTCGTTCAATCTCCTCAGGACTTTAAAAGGCCCCACAAACCGCCGACCCAGCTTCCGGCAGGGCAGGCGGAGGGGCAGGTCTCTGGTTGAGAGCCAGACTCGATCTCCAGGTGCGTACACTGGCCCCTCACTGCGGTGGAGGTCGGCGCTTGTCTTCTGTCGACGGATGGCTCGCTGCAGATGGACGTGTGCAGCGTTCCACGTCTCCTCCGAGCGCCGCACCCACTCATCCACAGCAGGGGCCTCGATCTAGCTCTCATGCCAAGGTGCCAGAACCGGCTGGTACCCTAACACACACTGGAAAGGGGTTAGTTTAGTGGAGGAGTGGCGGAGAGAGTTCTGTGCCATCTCGGCCCAGGGCACATATCTCGCCCACTCCTCCGGCCGGCCCTGACAATATGACCTCAGAAGCCTACCCACATCCTGGTTGACACGTTCGACCTGCCCATTACTCTCCGGGTGGTAACCCGAGGTAAGGCTCACCGAAACCCCCAACCGTTCCATAAACGCTCTCCAGACTCTGGAGGTAAACTGGGGGCCTCGATCAGACACTATATCCTCGGGTACCCCGTAATGCCGGAAGACGTGAGTAAATAGAGCCTCAGTGGTCTGTAGGGCAGTAGGAAGACCCGGCATGGAAGGAGACGACAGGCCTTCGAGAACCGATCCACAACGACCAGGATGGTGGTATTCCCTTGTGAGGAGGGAAGGTCGGTAACAAAATCCACCGAGAGGTGAGACCAGGGTCGTTGTGGAACGGGCAGGGGTTGTAACTTACCCCTGGGCAAGTGTCTGGGCGCCTTACACTGGGCACACACTGAGCAGGAGGAGTCATAAATCCTCACATCCCTGGCTAACGTTGGCCACCAGTACTTTGTACTAAGGCAGTGCACTGTCCGGCCAATACCTGGATGTCCAGAGGAGAGTGACGTGTGAGCCCAATAAATAAGCCGATCCCGGACCTCGAGCGGGACGTACGTCCGACCCACTGGACACTGTGGAGGGCTAGGGTCGGTGCGTAATGCCCGCTCGATCTCCGCATCGACCTCCCATACCACCGGTGCAACCAGACAAGACTCAGGTAGTATGGGAGTGGGCTCCACGCACCTCTCCTCTGTGTCATACCGCCGAGACAGGGCATCTGCCTTCCCGTTCTGGGACCCAGGGATGTAAGTGATCTTAAACACAAACCGGGCGAGAAACATAGTCCATCGAGCCTGGCGAGGATTCAGTCTCCTAGCTGCCCGAATGTATTCCAGGTTACGGTGGTCAGTCAGAATGAGAAAAGGGTGTTGAGCCCCCTCAAGCCAATGCCTCCACACCTTTAGGGCCTGTACTACGGCTAACAGCTCCCTGTCCCCTACGTCATAATTCCGCTCCGCCTGACTGAGCTTCTTAGAATAAAAGGCACAGGGGCGGAGTTTAGGTGGTGTGCCGGACCGTTGTGAAAGTACAGCCCCGATACCGGCTTCAGACGCGTCCACCTCCACTTGGAATGGTAAGGTGGGATCCGGGTGCGCCAGCACTGGAGCCGAGGTAAACAGGTCCTTCAGTCTCCCAAAAGCCCTGTCCGCCTCAGCTGACCACCGCAAGCGCACAGGACCCCCTTCAGAAGGGACGTTATGGAGCTGCCACCTGTCCAAAACCCCGGATAAACCTCCGGTAGTAATTCGCAAAACCCAAGAACTGCTGCACCTCTTTAACCGTGGTTGGGGTTTGCCAATTACGCACGGCAGACACACGGTCAACCTCCATCCTCACCCCTGACGCAGACAACTGATAACCCAAAAAGGAGCACGACTCCTGAAAGAACAGACATTTCTCGGCTTTGACATACAGGTCATGCTCCAACAATCTCCTCAATACCCTGCGTACCAGGGCTACATGCTCGGCCCGAGTAGAACTGTACACCAGAATATCGTCTATGTACACCACTACTCCCTGCGCCTGCATGTCCCGGAAAATCTCATCTACAAAAGATTGGAAGACTGATGGAGCATTCATTAACCCGTATGGCATGACGAGATACTCGTAATGACCGGAGGTAGTACTAAATGCTGTCTTCCACTCATCGCCCTCTCTAATGCGCACCAAGTTATACAGTGGGGAAAAAAAGTATTTAGTCAGCCACCAATTGTGCAAGTTCTCCCACTTAAAAAGATGAGAGAGGCCTGTAATTTTCATCATAGGTACACATCAACTATGACAGACAAATTGAGAAAAAAAAATCCAGAAAATCACATTGTAGGATTTTTTATGAATTTATTTGCAAATTATGGTGGAAAATAAGTATTTGGTCACCTACAAACAAGTAAGATTTCTGGCTCTCACAGACCTGTAACTTCTTCGTTAAGAGGCTCCTCTGTCCTCCACTCGTTACCTGTATTAATGGCACCTGTTTGAACTTGTTATCAGTATAAAAGACACCTGTCCACAACCTCAAACAGTCACATTCCAAACTCCACTATGGCCAAGACCAAAGAGCTGTCAAAGGACACCAGAAACAAAATTGTAGACCTGCACCAGGCTGGGAAGACTGAATCTGCAATAGGTAAGCAGCTTGGTTTGAAGAAATCAACTGTGGGAGCAATTATTAGGAAATGGAAGACATACAAGACCACTGATAATCTCCCTCGATCTGGGGCTCCACGCAAGATCTTACCCCGTGGGGTCAAAATGATCACAAGAACGGTGAGCAGAAATCCCAGAACCACACGGGGGGGACCTAGTGAATGACCTGCAGAGAGCTGGGACCAAAGTAACAAAGCCTACCATCAGTAACACACTACGCCGCCAGGGACTCAAATCCTGCAGTGCCAGACGTGTCCCCCCTGCTTAAGCCAGTACATGTCCAGGCCCGTCTGAAGTTTGCTAGAGTGCATTTGGATGATCCAGAAGAGGATTGGGAGAATGTCATATGGTCAGATGAAACCAAAATATAACTTTTTGGTAAAAACTCAACTCGTCGTGTTTGGAGGACAAAGAATGCTGAGTTGCATCCAAAGAACACCATACCTACTGTGAAGCATGGGGGTGGAAACATCATGCTTTGGGGCTGTTTTTCTGCAAAGGGACCAGGACGACTGATCCATGTAAAGGAAAGAATGAATGGGGCCATGTATCGTGAGATTTTGAGTGAAAACCTCCTTCCATCAGCAAGGGCATTGAAGATGAAACGTGGCTGGGTCTTTCAGCATGACAATGATCCCAAACACACCGCCCGGGCAACGAAGGAGTGGCTTCGTAAGAAGCATTTCAAGGTCCTGGAGTGGCCTAGCCAGTCTCCAGATCTCAACCCCATAGAACATCTTTGGAGGAGTTGAAAGTCCGTGTTGCCCAGCGACAGCCCCAAAATATCACTGCTCTAGAGGAGATCTGCATGGAGGAATGGGCCAAAATACCAGCAACAGTGTGTGAAAACCTTGTGAAGACTTACAGAAAACGTTTGTCCTGTGTCATTGCCAACAAAGGGTATATAACAAAGTATTCAGAAACTTTTGTTATTGACCAAATACTTATTTTCCACCATAATTTGCAAATAAATTCATTAAAAATCCTACAATGTGATTTTCAGGAATTTTTTTTCTCATTTTGTCTGTCGTAGTTGATGTGTACTTATGATGAAAATTACAGGCCTCTCTCATCTTTTTAAGTGGGAGAACTTGCACAATTGGTGGCTGACTAAATACTTTTTTTCCCCACTGTATGCGCTCCTGAGGTCCAATTTTGTGAAGAACCGTGCCCCGTGTAAGGACTCCGTCATGGTCGCAATCAGCGGGAGTGGATAACTATATTTCACAGTCACCTGATTGAGACCGCGGTAATCAATACACGGACGCAAACCTCCATCCTTTTTCTTCACAAAAAAGAAGCTTGAGGACGCGGGAGAAGTGGAGGGCCGTATGTATCCCTGTCTCAGAGACTCGGCAATGTATGTCTCCATTGCCCTCTTCTCCTCTTGTGACAAAGGATACACATGGCTCTGCGGGAGCGCAGCTCCTGCCTGGAGGTCTATCGCACAATCCCCCTGTCTATGAGGCGGCAACCGTGCCGCTCTTGTCTTGCTAAACACGAGTGCCAAATATACTCAGGTGGAATGTGCAGTGCGGGCATCTGGTTCGGACTCTCCACCGAGGTCGCCCCTACGGAAACACCCAGACATAGCCCCTCACACTGAGCAGACCACCCTTTAAGAGCCTTCTCTCGCCACGAAATCGTAGGATCATGGGTAATCAACCAGGGAAGCCCCAGTACCCCGGATACGCAGGAGAGTCGATCAGATAGAGTTGAATCGTCTCCTCATGACCCCCTGCGTCTTCATCCTAAGTGGCGCTGTGACCTCCCTAATCAACCCAGATCCTAACGGACGACTATCTAGGGCATGTACAGGAAATGATTATCAACCGGAAGGAGGGGAATCCCTAACTCAACACAGAATTTACGATCTACAAAATTCCCAGCTGCGCCTGAATCTACTAGCGCCTTATGCTGGGAACGAGGTGCAACCTGTGGAAAACAAACAGGTATAGTTATGTGTACGACAGAAAGCTCTGGGTAAGTGGGCGCCTACTCACCTGGGAGGACTCCCCAATGTGTGGCCTGCCGTCTCCTCCACCAGGGGACCCTCCCCAGCACCTAGCCGCGGTGTGCCCTCCACGGCCACAGTTGGTGCAGGGGCGGCCCCCTCGGGCTCCTTCTTCTCCCTCCTCTAGCGCCAGCACCTCCGAGCTCCATCGGGCTCGGCTCGGAGGCGCTGGAGGGTGGAATGGGCGACCCCCACCTGGGACGTCCGCGGTTAGCGAGCAGGGTGTCCAGCCGAATGGCCATGTCCACCAACTGGTCAAATGAGAGTGTAGTATCCCTGCACGCCAACTCTCTGCGGACGTCCTCCCGGGAGGCTGCAACGAAAGTGGTCTATGAGGGCCCGCTCATTCCACCCTGCATCTGCCGCTAGAGTCCGAACTCCAGCGCAAACTCTTGAGCGCTCCTCATCCCCTGCCGGAGGTAGAATAGACGCTCCCCGCCGCCTTCCCCTCTGGTGGATGGTCGAAGACCGCACGGAAGCGGCGGGAGAACTCCGCATAGGTGATAATGGCGGCGTCTATTCTCCTCCATTCGGCGTTGGCCCACTCCAACACCTTGCCGGTGAGACAGGAGATGAGGGCGGAAACGCTCTCGTGTCCCGAGGGCGCCGGGTGTACGGTGGCAAGGTAGAGTTCCACTTGTAACAGGAACCCCTGACACCCGGCAGCGGTGCCGTCGTACGCCCTCGGGAGCGAGAGCCGAATCCCACTGGGTTCCGGTACTTGGACGGGCGGGCTGACCGATGGTGATGGTGCGGTAGGTGGGAGTGTGGGTACCCCGCTGGTCTCCCATCGATGGAGAGTGTTCATCACCCGGTCCAGGGCGTGTCCGATTTAGTTGATCCGATCTTCTTGACCACGAAGGCGCTCCTCCATGATCTCGGTGGGTGCGGGTGCTCCTGCTGATTCCATGAGATGGTGTGTAATTCTGTCAGGAGTGGAGTGTAGTGGGATGTGGAATCACACGCAGGACACAGAGATATAAATCCAAAGGTCTTTAGTGAAGTCCGTAGTACACGCCGAACACGGCAACAGGCCACAGGCGAAAACAAACGCACACTAAACTGTACAAAGTAAGTGTGCACAATGTGCAGGACTCTCTATACAACACGAAATAAAGAGAGAACAAAATCCAGAGGACCAAACAACCACACGACAGTAAAACAAATACACACAACACCTGACCTAACACAAGGGAACTAAATAGGGTGCCTAATGAGACTAAACACTAAACAGGTGTGACAAACAGACAAAACCAAACAAACATGAAACATCGAACGGTGGCAGCTAGTACTCCGGAGACGACGACCGCCGAAGCCTGCCCGAAGAAGGAGAAGGGGCCGCCCCGGCCGAAACTGTGACAATTTGATTATATTTACTCTATTGATGTATTAACCCAGCAAACAGGGGACGTCCCAGGCCCGGCGCCACGAGGGTGCAAAAGTGGGCAATGACCCCTTAGTTTGAATAATGTGCCGCCTCAGTTTTGTATCCCTATTCTGTCCCACAATTTGCCCCCTCCGTCATGCCCAACCGATTTGTTGTGTATGCTTAATTCATGCAACTCCCTTGCACGCATCATACGTACATCACACACGTTTTACCAGTAGAAGGGTGGGGTCAATTTGACCATTTTGGTTTACTTTCAGTATAAAAAAAAGATGTATTCACTAACTGTAAGTCGCTCTGGATAAGAGCGTCTGCTAAATGACAAAAAATTTAAAAATTTAAAAATGTAGCAAAAAAAGTTTCACCTTGCAGCTGGATGGAATTTAGCTAATGTTAACAGTTAGGTAGGTAGCTGATAGCATGATGGATATTAGAAAGTGGCTTCGCCAGGGCACAACGGCAGTATCGGATCAAAGCATAGGGGAGGGGGAGAAGCCTGCCACAGAGGCCAAGCAGACACTAATCACAGAGGCCAAGGCCACCGAGCCAGCAGTAAAGGCACCTGTGCAACTGTCTTGCAGCCTGGTGACATAGGAGGTAACCAACCCGAGGAGGGGCCTGCAGCCGCCAAGACCTAACCTAGCAGCAGCACAGACAGGATATTACAAGCACCGACACCTCCGTTAGTGCCTGACGACCTCGGTGATGAAGAGCCAGCGCAGGTTTGTCTGGGGAAATACCCAACCAGCCTTTACTGTGGGAGAAAACGTGAATTTTGCAGCGCGTGGTTCAAAGGCAGAGAGTGGGTGGAATATTCCTGCTAGTAAAATGCAGCTTTCTGCTATCCTTGTTGAAAATTTAACATTGGCTCCATTGCTAACGCCTATGAGGCATTCACCCAAACTGGATATAATAACTGGCAACATGCCATTGATAGCAACAAGGGACTGGGGAGGCACGCATCAAGAAAATAACATTTGAAATGCATGGTACTTTTGACAGAAAGACAAGCAAGGAATGCACAGGGAGCAGAAATTTCAACAATTGTGAATTCTGCACAGCTTGCAAGAAATCGTATGTATTTGTCATCGATTGTGGACATTGTGGAATTTCTTGCTGTCAACGAGCTTCCTCTCAGGGGAACTTTGGATGCGATGGATGCAAGAGGGGAGGGGGCGGTGGACTATTCCTGGCGATGTTAGATTATACGCTCAGGAAAGACAAGGAACTTGCTAGTGCCTTAAGCACAATTCCCCACAATGCCACATACACATCTCATGACATCCAGAACAAAATAATTGGGCTCATGAGTGAGGTAGTCACAGAGGAAATTGTACAGGAATTAGGTGATTAATGGTACACACTTAAAGTGGATGGGACTAAAGACCCAACCAGGTGCGAGAACTTTTCAATTGTACTCCATTAAGTGGGCGAAAACAATCGTGTTTGTGAGCGGCTACTATCAATGGCAACGAGTAAAGAATGTGATGCTTTATCGCTGACTACCTTGGTCCTGTCAGAGCTAACAAATCTTGGCCTTAGCACCGAGAAGATTCTTAGTCAATGTTATGATGGGGCCAGTGTGATGTTTGGTAAACATGGGGGCATGCAAAGGGTAGTGCAGGACAAGCTGAATCGGGAAGTGTTGTATGTGCATTGCTTTAACCACCAGCTGCATTTAGTCATAGTGCATGCTATGTCCTCTGAGGGTGCATTGGATGACTTTTTTAATGTGTGTAATTCCCTTTACAAGTTTCTCAGAAAACCAACTGTGGCTGCACAATTTACGGGAGAGAAACTGAAACGGCTGCTTGAGCAGCGATGGACTGGTCATCTAGCCACGGTGAGTGTCATTATAAAGTCTCTGGACAGCATCATCCACCTGCTCAGAGAAATCGAGAGTACCAGCACCTACGGTACAGAGGTGCGACTTCAGGCTGTGGGCCAATTGAAAGCTGTTTCCGAGCCGAGCTTCAGATTCATTGCCTTCATGGTCCACAAAATCCTCTGCCTGCTCGACCCCCTAACAAGTTACTTCAGGCTCAAGCAACTGATCTGTACACTGGCATCCGAGTCGTCCGTAGTGCCCACAATTACGTGAAAAAACTGCAACGTGACAGTGAGTTTGATGAGTTATGGGAGAGATACAAGCACACGGACACCCCGCTCCAAGCAAACGGCAAAGAGTAGTGAGTAGTAATCTGAAAGAACATATGGTCGAAACAACAATGGGCAAGCAAGAAGATGATAATGGGTAAGGGAGTGCAAAATACTGTTTTTCAGCATTCTGGATGCTGTACTGGGAGAAATGTCAGCAAGATTTAACGAATGAAACAGCCAACTTGTTGAGGCCCTGTGTGCCTTGCACCCAGAGAATGAAACCTTTATGGATGTGGAAAAGGTGAAACCACTGCTGGACTTAATCTCAGGAGACTTTGTGGAAGCTGAGTTTACTGTCGCACGCCAGTTTCTACAGACTTTAATCGCCCGATCAGGAGAAGAAAAATGGACTACGCAGAGCATTTTGGATAGATACTCCGGGCCTCTAATAGCAATGCCTACTGTGAAAATGGCATTGAAGCTGGGATTAACATTTGAAGAATCCACGGCAACTTGCGGGAACTCTTTTTCAACATTGAAAAATGTATTCAGTGAGCACAGATGGAGCATGTTGGACAGGAGGAAAGTGCAGTTGATTCAACAGGCATTTGAGAGGGATCTTACAAGCAAATTCCGTGGGGAGTGGAACGAGAGACTGCTGAGGAGCTTCAACACAGCATCAAGGCGGCTACTACTCTTTTGAATCTGGGTAAGAACAGGCAGCCTGGCTGGGCTTGTATTATTTTGTTATTTGTTAGCTTTTGGAAATGCGTGGCAAATGTCAGAAATAGGCGTAGACGTGATTTTCTTTATTGCCGTTGCTGCCAAGTCTACTGCTTGATTTCTGTGAGTGATTGGATTGGAAATGTTTGGTTTATAATATAATCTGATTGTTTTTAATGTTGTTTTATATGGTAGAAGAGGTGCTTTCCATTACATTGATGAGGGTGGGCAGACCTTGACCAATGGTTGAGTAACGATGTAGCTATAGTGTTGCCAAAAACAACTCATTGCTATGGAGTACTAATTTCTCTGTAGTACAGCACTCTTGTGGGAAGACAGCTTGGTAGCTGCCGCTGCATTGTACCGATAAGTCGTGGTATGCATTGTACATTATTGTTTGCTTTCCGCGATTGGAAATGTATTGTATTGGCATGAGGAAGTGTTATTACAGTAAATAGCAACTGTTTTGCATTGGATTGATGGGTATTGTGATGTAGCTATGTAGCGTTGTCATAACTTGCAATTTCTCGAGCCGGTTATGAATTATCATTGTTTGTAAAGTGGTGCAGTAGCCTGTATTCTTGCGGCAAGACAGCCGTCCGTGGCTGTAGAAACATTGTGTGTAATTGTACTATTGATTATTATCCATCCTGTGTTATCAGCAAGCGAAAATAGTTGTGCCCTCTTAGTCATTTCTGATGCCCCCTTGCTGAGTTAATCCTGCCGCCAGGCCTAGGACGTCGTAAGGACATTCGGCATAGTTCCCATTATGTCCCTTTAAGGCAGCGTTGCCCTAGCACTACATAGCTGATTCAAATAATCAAAGCTTGATGATTAGTTGGTTATTTGAATCAGCTGTGTAGTGCTAGGTCAAAAACCAAAACGTGCACCCCTTGGGGTCCCCAGGTCAAAGATTGGGAACTGCTGCTTTAAGGGTTTCAGCGAAAACCTCGGCATTAACCTCAGGATCATAAGAGGGCGTTCAGTACAGATACCGGTTTGGTCGCAGCATAACAAAAATGTAAACATAGCATGCAACAATTTAAAGGATTGTACTGAGTTACAGTTCATGTAAGGAAATCAGTCAATTGAAATAAATAAATTAGGCCATAATCTATGGATTTCACATGACTGGGAATATAGATATGCATCTGTTGGTCACTGATACAGTACCGTAAAAAAAGGTAAGGGTATGGATCAGAAATCCAGTCAGTATCTGGTGTGACCACAATTTGCCTCATCCAGCACGACACATCTCCTTTGCGTAGAGTTGATCAGGCTGTTGATTGTGGAATGTGGAATGTTGTCCCACTACTCTTCAATGGTTGTGCGAAGTTGCTGGATATTGGCAGGAACTGGAACATGCTGTCGTACACGTCGATCCAGAGCATCCCAAACATGCTGAATGGGTGACATGTCTGGTGAGGTATAGGGTGAATGCACCAATTTGTAAGTCGCTCTGGATAAGAGCGTCTGCTAAATGACGTAAATGTAAATGTAAATGGTGAGTATGCAGGCCATGGAAGAACTGGGACATTTTCAGCTTCCAGAAATGATGTACAGATCCTTGCGACATGGGGCCGTGCATTATAATGCTAAAACTTGAGGTGAGGTAGGCGGATTAATGACACGACAATGGGCCTCAGGATCTCGTCACGGTATCTCTCTGCATTCAAATTGCAATCGATAAAATGCAACTATGTTCGCTGTCCGTTGCTTATGCCTGCCCATACCATAACCCCACCATCACCATTGGGCACCCTGTTCACAACGTTGACATCAGCAAAATGCTTGCCCACACGACGCCATACACGTTGTCTGCAGATATGAGGTCGGTTGGACCTATATCCAAATTCTCCAAAATGACGTTGGAGAAATTAACATTCAATTCTCTGGCAACAGCTCTGGTGGACATTCCTGCAGTCAGCGTGTCAATTGCACCCTCCCTCAAAACTTGAGACATCTGTGGCATTTTGTTGTGTAACAAAACTGCACATTTTAATGTGGCCTTTTATTGTCCACAACACAAGATGCATGTATAATTACGTTTTTAGGATGTTCTTGGGAAGTTGTGTCATGGTCCCCTTCAGGTTTTTGCTACGAGATGGTCCTAGCTGTCCCAAACCATTATAAGTAAAATAATTAAATGGTATGGGGGTTTTAAGGTAAGTCGTACGCTGTTCAGCTAAAATATTGTACAAATTACTTAGTACTGAATTTTCATTATGACCCCACCTGGGATTTGAATTCACAATCTCTGAATTTGGGGTATACTGATCTTTCTGCTGTGCCACAAAGTCTGTAGAAATTCAGAAGTCCCACCTCTGCACATTCATTACCTATAATACATCACTGCACAGCAAAAGAGTGCCATCTGCACTGCCATTTTAGTTATCAGTTAATCTGACTATTCTCTCATCATTGATTTCATTTACTTATTTCAACTAAAATAGTTTGGGTTTTCAGTATAGTTGTCTAATGCTGGTGGGGCATATTATTCGGTTTTAATCGTACTCCTGAATCACTATAAGTATAATAATTTTTCATGAGTGTATTTTTAACAGAGCTGAGATTTACTTTGAAGTGCAAAGTGTAGGATTACAAGTGTAATGAGTCATTGACATAGACACGGTGGAATAGCAGGAATATTGGAATGCTATGAATGAAGAGGTTGTGAGTTCAAATCCCAGGTGTAATAATTACTGTATAAATGACCATGCAATCATGTACAGTATGTCAAATTGTAAGTTGAAAACATTATATGGTAAAAGCACCGTGTGTGGGGGCGTGTCCCTAACATTGCCAAAAGACAAAGAGCTGTGAATGGATCAGTGGTTCACAAATCAGGGACTTGATGGGCTAGGCAACAGTAGAAAGGGGTGATGTGTAATGAAACTAGGGTATGCATGCCCTGGGTATAATATTTTTTGGGGGAGGGGGTGGAGAACATTTCGTTCATCAAGTGATGTCCCCGGGAATAACTGGGAACTAGACAAAAGATCCAGGGGACCATGACACAATGTCCCAAGAATGTCCTAAAAACTCAGTGGTGAACCGTGACTATTGAACCTAGGCCTTCAGCGGGAACAAAAACCTTCCAATAGCCTACGTTGTATCAAACCAAAAGATCTAGAAAAATAAAAGACAACATAGCATCACTTAATGCGCTGAAATCCGAAGGGGCTGGCCAGCAGAGATAGGTAGGATGGGATGAGGGAAACCGAGGGTTGGAATCTAGAACTGGAGATGAGTGAGAGTGAAGATGCTGAGTGAGGGGTAAAATGACGTTTAAAAAAATTAACAAATACAAAAACCAAAATCAAAAAATGACACTAAAAAGGAAGGTTGTTACATCCAATGCCTGGGCTGGTTGCTCCTGTGGGTCACTCTGGATGGGCGCATCTGCTAGATGACTAAAATGTGGATTGTACGTTTAAAAGTAAATACAATTATTTTAAAAATTATAATTGGAACATAATCCACCTTGAAGTTGATAACAATTGCTGCTGCAGTTGTCGTCACCATTGTCACACTATTAAAAGAAGATTACCGCATGCTATTGCCACTGATTCTTTGCTCGTGCGCTCTCAGTAGTGATTTGCCTAGACACGTCACTTGTTTGTTCTGTTTCCACCCATTGCAAGTCAAAATGTGGTTGGTTCATTCCCACACTCACTCCACAATTCTGCTCTAATACAGTTGAATGGCAGGGAAAGGGGATACCTAGTCAGTTGCACAAATGAATGCATTCAACCAAATTGTGTCTTCCCATTTAACCCAACCCCTCCTAATCTACGTCATAAAAATTATTGAAAAGATTAATTAGAAATGAAAACGAAATCAAAAAAGTGATCGGGAAGCCCCCGGAATAAACCGGGAACTACACAAAACCTCCATGGGACCATGATACAACATCCTGACCACTTTAGGCGACCATTAATGACGTTCCGGAGACGTCCTAACGATAAACTGTTAGGATTGAAAAGTGGTGGACATATTAGAAGATAAACAAATAAGAAATACAAAATAATTAAATAGCAGCAGTAGAATAACAGTAGCAAGGCTATATGCAGGGGGTATTGGTACAGAGTCAATGTGCGGGGCACAAGTCAGTCGAGGTAATTGAGGTAATACGTGCATGTAGGTAGAGTTCAAGTGATTATTCATTGATAATAAACAGAGAGTGGCACCAGCGTAAAAGAGGGGGTGGGTTGGGAAGACAATGCAAATAGTCAGACTAACCATTTGGTTAGCTGTTCAGGTGTCCTATGGCTTGGAGGTAGAAGCTGTTAAGAAGCCTTTTGGACCTAGACTTGGCACTCTGGGATTGCTTGCCGTGCGGTAACAGAGAGAACAGTCTATGACTAGGGAGTCTTTGACAATTTGTAGGGCCTTCCTCTGACACCGCCTGGTATAGAGGTCCTGGACGGCAGGAAACTTGGCCCCAGTGATGTACTGGGCTGTACGCACTACCCTCTATAGTGCCTTGCAATCGGAGGCCGAGCAGTTGCCATACCAGGCAGTTATGCAAGCGGTCAGGATGCTCTCGATGGTGCAGCTGTAGAGCTTTTGAGGATCTGAGGACCCATGCCAAATATTTTCAGTCACCTGAGGGGGAATAGGCTTTGTCGTACCCTCTTCACGACTGTCTTGGTGTGTTTGGACCATTATAGTTTGTTGGTGATGTGGACACCAAGGAACTTGAAGTTCTCAACCTGCTCCACTACAGCCCCATCGATGAGAATGGGGGCGTGCTCAGTCCTCCTTATCCTGTAGTCCACAATCATCTCCTTTGTCTTGATCACGTTGAGCGAGAGGCTGTTATCCTGGCACCATATGGCAAGGTGTCTGACCTCCTCCCTATAGGCTGTCTCATCGTTGTCGGTGATCAGGCCTACCACTGTTGTGTCGTCAGCAAACTTAATTATGGTGTTGGAGTCGTGCCTGGCAATGCAGTCATGTGTGAACAGGGAGTACAAGAGGGGACTGAGCACGCACCCCTGAGAGGCCCCCGTGTTGAGAATTAGTGTGGCAGATGTGTTGTTACCTACCCTTACCACCTGGGGGCGGCCCGACAGGAAGTCCAGGATCCAGTTTCAGAGGGAGGTGTTTAGTCCCAGGATCCGTAGCTTAGTGATGAGCTTTGAGGGCACTATGGTGTTGAACGCTGAGCTGTAGTCAATGAATGCATTCTCACATAGGTGTCCCTTTTGTCCAGGTGGGAAAGGGCAGTGTGGAGTGCAACAGAGATTGCATCATCTTTGAATCTGTTGGGACGGTATGCAAATTGGAGTGGGGTCTAGGGTTTCTGGGATAATGGTGTTGATGTGAGCCATGACCAGCCTTTCAGAGCACTTCAAGGCTACAGACGTTTGTGCTACGGGTCTGTAGTCATTTAGGCAGGTTACCTTAGTGTTTTGGGCACATGGACTATGGTAGTCTGCTTGAAACATGTTGGTATTACAGACTGTCAGGGACAGGTTGAAAATGTCAGTGAAGACACTTGCCAGGTGGTCAGCACATGCTCGGAGTACACGTCCTGGTAATATGTCTGAATGTTGACCTGTTTATCGGCTACAGAGAGCGTGATCACACAGTCGTCCGGAACAGCTGATGCGCTCATGCATGCTTCAGTGTTGCTTGCCTCAAAGCAAGCATAGAAGTAATTTAGCTTGTCTGGTAGGCTCGTGTCACTGGGCAGCTCGTGACTGTGCTTCCTTTTGTAGTCTATAATAGTTTGCAAGCCCTGCCACATCCGATGAGCATCGGAGCCGGTGTAATACGATTCAATTTAAGTCCTGTATTGACACTTTGCATGTTTGATGGTTCGTCGGAGGGCATAGCGGGATTTCTTATAAGATTCTGGGTTAGAGTCCTGCTCCTTGAAAGCAGCAGATCTACTCTTTAGCTCAGTGTTGATGTTGTAATCTATGGCTTCTGGTTGAGGTATGTACGTACGGTCACTGTGGGGATGACGTCATTAATGCACTTATTGATGAAGTCAGTGACTGACATGGTGTACTCCTCAATGCCATCGCAAGAATCCCGGAACATATTCCAGTCTGTGCTTGCAAAACAGTCCTGTGGCTTAGCACCTGCCTCATCTGACCACTTCTTTATTGACCGAGTCACTGGTGTTTCCTGCTTTAGTTTTTGCTTGTAAGCAAAATCAGGAGGATAGAGTTATGGTCAGATTTACCAAATGTATGGCGAGGGAGAGCTTTGTATGTGTCTCTGTGTGTGGAGTAAAGGTGGTCTAGAGTTTTTTTTCCTCTGGTTGCACATTTAACATGCTGGTAGAAATGAGGTAAAACAGATTTAAGTTTCCCTGCATTAAAGTCCCCGGCCACTAGGAGCACCACCTCTGGATGAGTGTTTTCCTGGTTGCTTATGGCCTTATACTGCTCATTGAGTGCATTCTTAGTGCGCATCGGTTTGTGGTTGTAAATAGACAGCTACGAAAAATATTAATGAAAACTCTCTCTAAAAATAGTAGTTTGGTAGGATAGTACAGCACATCAGAAGAATACACATCCTTAATGTTATTGAACAGGCTGTGTTAGTGGCCTATGATCCTGTTGAAATAATGTATGTGTGGGGACCCTCTAGCCTTGCACTCTACACAGTAGAATAAGTATGTGACAACACCAATGGGCTGGGCAGGCAATGCTATCAGATCTATCATTAACGTTTTGGCAGGAGTTTGTTTGCTATGTATATCATGTTTCAGGAGAAGACCCAGATGCAGACAGTGTTGAAGTAAGAAAAGTGTATTACAAATAAAGGGGGCAGGCAAACAACAGGTCAAGGGCAGGCAGAGGTCAATAATCCAGGGTGGTGTGACAAGGTACAGAACGGCAGGCAGGCTCAGGGTCAGGGCAGGCAGAATGATCAAAACTGGGAAAACTAGAAAACAGGAACTTGAGAAAGACAGGAGCAAGGGGAAAAATGCTGGTAGGCTTGACGAAACAAAACGAACTGGCAACAGAAAAAACAGAGAACACAGGTAAAATTCACTGGGGTAATGGGGAAGATGGATGCCACCTGGAGGGGGGTGGAGACAATCACAAATACAGGTGAAACAGATCAAGGTGTGACAGTACCCCCCCCTCTAGGGGCGCCACCTGGTGTCCTACCTGGGCGCATATCTGGTTGACCAGGCTACAGGCGTTGAAACTCAGCGATGAGGCCTGAGTCCAGGATGTCCCTAGCGGGGACCCAGCATCTCTCCTCTGGGCCATAACCCTCCCAGTCAACCAGGTACTGGAATCCCCTGCCCCGATATCGAACCTTCAGGAAACGCCTCACTGTGTATGCTGGTTGGCCGTCGATGAAACGGGGAAGATGGGTGGGCCTGGAAACAGGGGACAAAGGGTTGTGAGACATGGGTTTGATCCTAGACACATGAAAAGTGGGATGTATACGATAGGTACGGGGCAACAGAAGATGAACAGCAGAGGGGCTAATGATCTTGGACATGGGGAAACGGCCAATAAACCGGAGGGAAAGTTTGCGGGATTCCACCTGGAGGGGCATAACTCAAAGACCAGGTTCTGACGGGAGCCCGGGTGGCAGGCAAGCCTGGAGGAGTGGGCCCACTCCAGAACCCAGGAGCGGACAGCGTCAGGAACAAACATTCGGTTATCTGGGCATCCCCTGGGGTTCGGCTGGGAATGTTGCGCCTCCCGGACCTGCTTCCCTATTTCCCAACTGAGTGCCGTCGCCAAGCACAAGGTGGGATGGATGGTTTCGGATTCCGGGGGTGTAGCCGCTGGGCTATAGCGGCGTGACAGCATATCTGGCTTGACATTCTTGGATCCCGGTCAGTTTGAGAGGGAGAAGTTGAACCGGGTGAAAAGCAGGGCCCACCTAGCTTGCCTGGAATTGAGATGCTTGGCGGTGCGGAGATATTCCAAGTTCTTGAGGTCTGTCCACTCAATGAAAGGATGTTCCGCCCCCTCCAGCCAGTGCCTCCACTCCTCCAAGCCATCTTCACCACGAGAAGCTCACGATTCCCCACATCGTAATTCCTCTCCGGGTGTTGAGGGGATGGGAGAAGAAGGCGCAGGGATGTAACTTGAGGTCCAGGGCCGAACACTGGGACAGAACCGCCCCCACTCCAACATCCGAAGCATTGGCATCAACCATGAACTGGCGGGATGGGTCAGGATGAACCAAGATGGGATAAGTGGAGAAAAGGTGTATGAGGTCCCAGAATGCCCAGTCAGCAGCTGGCGACCATGTGAACAGAACCTTGGGAGAGGTGAGTGCAGACAGGGGGGAAGCCAGGTTGCTCTAACCCTGGATAAAGCGGCGATAAAAGTTGGCGAATCCCAGGAAACGTTGCAGCTGCACTCTGGACGTAGGCTGGGGCCAATCCACCACCGCTCTCACCTTCCCGGGATACATCTGTAAACTCCCTGCTGTGATGATGTAGCCCAGGAAGGGGATGGTGTAGTGATGGATTTTGCATTTCTCCGCTTACACAAAAAGCTGGTTCTCCAGGAGGTGTTGGAAGACCTGTCGGACGTGGAGCATGTGTTCTTGGGCAGAGCGGGAGAAGACGAGGATGTCATCGAGGTAGACAAACTTCATTAACCAGGGCAAGGAACACAGCTGGTGCATTGGTAAGGCTAAATGGCATGACCAGATACTCGTACTGACCGCTGGCCGCGTTGAAGGCTGTCTTCCACTCATCCCCCTCCCGTATCCGCACCAGGTGGTAGGTGTTCTGTAGGTCCAGTTTGAAGAACACGTTGGCCCCCTGGAGCGGCTCGAAGGCCGTGGAGATAAGTGGTAGCAGGTAGCAGTTCTTCAGCGTGATGTCGTTGAGGCCCCAGTAGTCGATGCATGGGGGCAGGGTTTTGTTCATCTTCTCCACAAAAAGAACCCTGCGCCGGCGGAGGCAGAAGGACGGATGAACCCGGTAGCTAGGGAGTCCTCAATGTAGGTTTCCAAAGGCTTGGTCTCCAGACCCGACAGTGAGTACAGTCATTCCCGCGGTGGAGCGGTGCCTGGGAGAAGGTCGATTCCACAGTCGTAGGGTCGATGCGGCGGAATCAAGGTGGCCGGGCCTTACTGAACAGCTCCCGGCAGTCCTGGTACTCCGCGGAAATGGCGGAGAGGTCCGAGGCAACTTCCGAGCCCCCAGGAAGATGTCCCGGGGCAGGCTGCGCTGACTTCAGGCAATGAGCGTGGCAGAACGGGCTCCAGCCCATGAAGGCACCAGTAGACCAGTCAATAAAGGGGTTGTGTCGTTGGAGCCAAGAGAAACCCAGTACCACAGGAACCTGAGGAGACTTAATTAGCAGGAATTGGATCGTATCGCTGTGGTTCCCTGATACTAGTAGGTTAATGGGGATGGTATTGTGGGTGACCCGGCCTATAGAGCGCCCGTCAAGCGCTCTAACGTCTATGGGAATGGAGAGGGGCTGAGTGGGGATGCCCAGCTCGGATGCCAGGGTATCGTCCATAAAGCTCTCATTGGCCCCAGAGTCAATGAGTACCCCAAGAGATTTGGACTGGTTCCCCCACAGCAAGATGGTATGAAAAGGGGTGCAAGTAAGGGGAGAGGAAAAGTTATCTGTATGGCCCACCAGAGTACTCGCTCCTACTGGTGAGCCTGGTCTTTTAGTGGACAGGTAGACACCAAATGACCAGTAGTCCTGCGATATAGGCAACTCTTCGTGTGAAGCCTGTATTGCCGTACGGCAGAAGACAGCCTAGCTCTGCCTAGTTGCATCGGCTCGGGAAGAGATGGATCGGCAGACTTCGGAGACTCTCGGGAAACTCGAGTAGCCTCGGGTTCTCTCTGCAACGGAGCCTTCGGGGAATTCCAGGATGCCTCGGATGCGAGGTGGAATCGGACTTCCTCTCCTTCCTACGTTCCCATGGTCGCCCATCGATCCAAATGGTCAAGGCAATGAGCGAGTCGAGATCCGTCGGTAGTTACCGGGCTGCAAGCTCGTCCTTTACTTCCCCCGATACTCCGTGCAGGAACGTGTCGAACAGCGCTTCCGGGTTCCAGACACACTCAGCTGCCAACGTGCGGAAATCCACTGCATAGTTTGCCACACTGCAGGATTCTTGCCGAAGCTGGAGTAACTTCCGGGCAGCCTCTCTCCCGGACAATGGAGAATCGAAAACCTTTTTTACCTCCTGCCAGAACTCCTCCAGACTGAAGCATACGGCCGACTATTGTTCCCACACTGCCGTAGCCCAGGCGAAAGCCCTCCCGGACATCAGCGTGATAGTTACGCTATCTTAGAGCGGTCCGAGGGGAAGGAGAAGGGCTGCAGCTCGATGATGAGCGAACACTGAGCTAGAAATGCCCAACAGGTTCTCGACTCTCCAGCGAAGCGTTCCGGGAGAGGTAAGCGGGGTTCTCAGGAAACCGGGTGGCTGGGGAGGCTGCGCTGCTAACAGCCGGGTTACTGAGGGGCTGGGAGGTTACCGTCGTGGTAGGCTGCCTAACAGACAACCCGCGAAATTGCTCCAGCAATGTGTTAAATGCTCAATCATGGTTTTTGACCAAGGTCTGGAACTCTTCCATGAGACCATGAAGCAACACCTGGTGCCTTCCTATTGGTGGCTCCTTCGGAGGAGATGGCATTGCGGAGCTGGTCCGAGTCTGCTAGGTCAGTCATGGCCAGTTCGTACTATCACGTTTCAGGAGAAGACCCAGATGCAGACAGTGTCGAAGTAACAAAAGTTTATTACAAAAACAGCGGGCAGGCAAACAACAGATCAGGGTGTGACAATGTATTTTGCACCATGTATATGAACTAAATGGTTCAGTGAAACCAATCCAAAGCCTCTGACAAAGGACCGGTTTCCTGGACCATATGACCTAACCAGGGAAAACAGAGAATAACTCTGGACCCTAAGTCCAAGCTATAGTCTAAAACCTAGGCCCAAAGCTATTCCTGCTCAGGTAAAAGTGAAGACCCTTATTGTCACTTTAGGATATCCTAGGCCTACAGTACACTTTCAGGTCCTACATTCCCAGAGGCGATGACAGAAGGTGTGCATCCCAAATGGCACTCTATTCCCTATATATTGCACCACCTTTGACCAGAGGGCTCTGGTCAATATAGGGAATAGGGTACCATTTGGTGTGCAGTCTAGACCAGCCTTGCCTCTCCTCTCCTTGAGCCCCTCAGGTCTCTACAGGATAATAGCTGCATGACTAAAATTTCAATATGGGTATCTGGTCCTCCGATTTCTCAATTAAAACTAAATACAGTATATGCAGTATATTTGTTATTATCAAGGAATTATCTGGAATTTGTTAGGACAGAATAAGCTATCCAAAATAGGCAACAGGTTTCTCTTGTGTCCCAAGTAGTTGCCTTTCTGAGGAATACCAAAGCTAGTCATCTGTCAGATAGCTGACACAGATATCATGTTACATAGAACAGTTGTTCCTCAGAAAACATGACATGCATCTGCATTTCAAACAGAATATAGTTTGTTTTCATGCTACAGTATTCCCTAGCATGTACAGAGGGAAAAAAGTATTTAGTCAGCCACCAATTGTGCAAGTTCTCCCACTTAAAAAGATGAGAGAGGCCTGTAATTTTCATCATAGGTACACGTCAACTATGACAGACAAATTGATTTAAAAAAATCAGGATTTTTAATGAATTTATTTGCAAATTATGGTGGAAAATAAGTATTTGGTCACCTACAAACAAGCAAGATTTCTGGCTCTCACAGACCTGTAACTTCTTCTTTAAGAGGCTCGTCTGTCCTCCACTCGTTACCTGTATTAATGGCACCTGTTTGAACTTGTTATCAGTATAAAAGACACCTGTCCACAACCTCAAACAGTCACACTCCAAACTCCACTATGGCCAAGACCAAAGAGCTGTCAAAGGACACCAGAAACAAAGTTGTAGACCTGCACCAGGCTGGGAAGACTGAATCTGCAATAGGTAAGCAGCTTGGTTTGAAGAAATCAACTGTGGGAGCAATTATTAGGAAATGGAAGACATACAAGACCACTGATAATCTCCCTCGATCTGGGGATCCACGCCAGAACTCAACCCGTGGGGTCAAAATGATCACAACAACGGTGAGCAAAAATCCCAGAACCACACGGGGGGACCTAGTGAATGACCTGCAGAGAGCTGGGACCAAAGTAACAAAGCCTACCATCAGTAACACACTACGCCGCCAGGGACTCAAATCCTGCAGTGCCAGACGTGTCCCCCTGCTTAAGCCAGTACATGTCCAGGCCCGTCTGAAGTTTGCCAATGACCATCTGGATGATCCAGAGGAGGAATGGGAGAAGGTCATGTGGTCTGATGAGACAAAAATATAGCTTTTTGGTCTAAACTCCACTCGCCGTGTTTGGAGGAAGAAGAAGGATGAGTACAACCCCAAGAACACCATGCCAACCGTGAAGCATGGAGGTGGAAACATCATTCTTTGGGGATGCTTTTCTGCAAATGGGACAGGACGACTGCACCGTATTGAGGGGAGGATGGATGGGGCCATGTATCGCAAGATCTTGGCCAACAACCTCCTTCCCTCAGTAAGAGCATTGAAGATGGGTCGTGGCTGGGTCTTCCAGCATGACAATGACCCGAAACACACAGCCAGGGCAACTAAGGAGTGGCTCCGTAAGAAGCATCTTAAGGTCCTGGAGTGGCCTAGCCAGTCTCCAGACCTGAACCCAATAGAAAATCTTTGGAGGGAGCTGAAAGTCTGTATTACCCAGCGACAGCCCCGAAACCTGAAGGATCTGGAGAAGGTCTGTATGGAGGAGTGGGCCAAAATCCCTGCTGCAGTGTGTGCAAACCTGGTCAAGACCTACAGGAAACGTATGATCTCTGTAATTGCAAACAAAGGTTTCTGTACCAAATATTAAGTTCTGCTTTTCTGATGTATCAAATACTTATGTCATGCAATAAAATGCAAATTAATTACTTAAAAATCATGCAATGTGATTTTCTGGATTTTTGTTTTAGATTCCGTCTCTCATAGTTGAAGTGTACCTATGATAAAAATTACAGACCTCTACATGCGTTGAATGTAGGAAAACCTGCAAAATCGGCAGTGTATCAAATACTTGTTTTCCCACTGAGGTAACTGTCCTTTCTAAGTAGGCTACAAGTAACACCAAACACTTGCTGTAGTTTACCAGTATATTTTGAATTTCTATCCATAGTATCAATATTCAATTTATTTATAGACATTACGCCACCATTCTCAATCGTTTAATTTAGCAAACCTTTAGGCAACGGCAAAAAAATAATGACTACCACGCAATCGTCTCTCTATACCTGTTAAATAAGTGAGTCTTTCTATTTGAACCAAAACACGCTACAACTCTTCCATTCAACATCACCAAAACAAATACTCTGTAATATAATATAATAATAATATAATATGCCATTTAGCAGACGCTTTTATCCAAAGCGACTTATCCGGTCAAGCAACACATACCAGCAGTTGAATTACACTCATAAATACAGATTTTACTCTATGCCATTGAAATGACAAATAAATCCCACAAATAGTGCAATTACAATGGTTTGTCATCTTACTCTCTGATACAAAATGAAGTTCCATCACTTCACCACTTTAGCTCTACACTGATAATTAGTTTAATGGAAACACTAAATCGGCTTTGTACTATATTATACATTACGTCTATAACCACATTACTTATGGTCAGTTTATTCCTTAAACCTTATCTCTATCACATGATCCAACAACGGTACAAACTTAGAAATCCCATATTAATTACTCCCTCACCCATGACGTACGTCTATGTTTGGGTGAGCAAGTTAATACATATATAACATTAGAAACTTCTAGGTACTCACGTCAAAGAATCCCTTCGTGGTGTTTTTTAACCAATTCCCAATAGACACAAATCACTTCTACATTTTCCCAGCGGATCAAAAAAATAGACTGTAATTTTAGGACACTGCTCTGCCTGTCCAGAAAATACAGACCTTTGCACTACTCTCTAAAATAACCTCACAATCTCCATACCACTCCTTAATATTCTATGAATTAATTATGTTATATATTGTAACTTCTTATCCAAAATTATTATACCCATTTTTAGAACTTATTATGTACCCTTCAGATTCAAATTACCTTCTGCTCTTTGTTCATAAGATAGCCCATGTTGTCCCATTGAATTACTTAACTTTACATTACTTTTACAAAATACTTATTCTAAATGCGGATTTAACTGTAATACATTTCCTGTTTCTCTCTTCGAGTTAAATGACATTCCGCTTTACTCTTAATGGTGACTGTTTTTGCAGATATCGGTCTACTAAGCTGGCCATTCGTTACTACCATTAGTTCATGCAATATTAGTAATTAAATACTTAAATAAAATCCCCGTCCTGATCTGTATTCAAATGTAGTTCTTATTTGTCGTTTTGGTGCTATGATTCAATGTTACATTGCATTGGCTCCATCTCCTGGCCGTTTTTAGTAATTAACAAGGGATTAATTCTCCCTTCTATTAATGGCGATTTACCACGTCAAAAAGGTCCATATCCTATTATTTTATAATGTCTTACACACTACGGGACTAAAAACCCACTCTCTTTATAATGTACTGTACATTAAGGGTGCCGTCGCCCACATATTTTATGATGTATCTTACATCAAGGGTGACTTGCCCACTCTCTTTATGATACATCTTACATCAAGGGTGCCCTGCACCCACTCATTTTATGATGTATCTTACATCAAGGGTGCCTTGCCCACTCTCTTTATGATGTATCTTACATCAAGGCTGCCCTGCGCCCACTCATTTGTCCTTTTGTTGCTTTTGCTCCTTACTTCGACCATACCCTATTTTTGAATCTTAACACCATGTCATAGTCCTATTTGATATTTCTCCTTACATCTCTTACATAACTCAATACCACTCATCGTCCCCTTTTAAAAATATGGTTAAATGTTCGTTACAGCTAAGCTTTACCACAGATAAGCAGAATTTGAAATAATCAAAAGAATGATAATCTGTTTACCTGTTAGTTTGGCTTTGAACTGCATCCTGTTAGTTTAGACGCGAATCTGTTATGATGAGTTTATAGGATATCAAGTATCTAAGAGTGTAATGATATACTTAGACACTTTTGATGGGGAGTTCATATTAGATATTTAATATGGTACCAGGGTTAGTTATAACAGAATAAGGACATAGCCCTGCCTCTGCCATCTTCCAACTCCAGAACAAAGATCCACGCTCTCTATATACAGTTGAAGTTGGAAGTTTACATACAGCTTAGCCAAATACATTTAAACTCAGTTTTTCACAATTTCTGACATTTAATCCTAGTAAAATTCCCTGTCTTAGGTCAGTTAGGATCACCACTTTATTTTAAGAATGTTAAATGTTAGAATAATAGTAGAGAGAATGATTTATTTCAGCTTTTATTTTCTTTCATCACATTCCCAGTGGGTCAGAAGTTTACATACACTCAATTAGTATTTGGTAGCATTGTCTTTAAATTGTTTAACTTGGGTCAAACATTTCGGTAGCCTTCCACAAGCTTCCCACAATAAATTGGGTGAATTTTGGCCCATTCCTCCTGACAGAGCTGGTGTAACTGGTTTGTAGGCCTCCTTGCTCGCACACGCTTTTTCAGTTCTGCCCACACATTTTCTATAGGATTGAGGTCAGGGATTTGTGGTGGCCACTCCAATACCTTGACTTTGTTGTCCTTAAGCCATTTTGCCACAACTTTGGAAGTTTGCTTGGGGTCATTGTCCATTTGGAAGACCCATTTGTGACCAAGCGTTAACTTCCTGACTGATGTTTTGAGATGTTGCTTCAATATATCCACATAATTTTCCTTCCTCATGATGCCATCTAGTTTGTGAAGTACACCAGTCCCTCCTGCAGCAAAGCACCCCCACAGCATGACGCTGCAACCCCCGTGATTCACGGTTGGGATGGTGTTCTTCGGCTTGCAAGCGCCCCCTTTTTCCTCCAAACATAACGATGGTCATTATGGCCAAACAGTTCTATTTTTGTTTTATCAGACCAGAGGACATTTCTCAAAAAAGTACGATCTTTGTCCCCATGTGCAGTTGCAAACCGTGGTCTGGCTTTTTTATGGCGGTTTTGGAGCAGTGGCTTCTTCCTTGCTGAGCGGCCTTTCAGGTTATGTCGATATAGGACTTGTTTTACTGTGGATATAGATAATTTTGTACCTGTTTCCTCTAGCATCTTCAAAAGGTCCTTTGCTGTTGTTCTGGGATTGATTTGCACTTTTCGCACCAAAGCTGGGATGTCCCTCCTGAGCGGTATGACGGCTGCGTGGTCCCATGGTGTTTATACTTGCGTACTATTGTTTGTATAGATGAACGTGGTACCTTCAGGCGTTTGGAAATTGCTCCCAAGGATGAACCAGACTTGTGGAGGTCTACAATTTGGCTAATTTTTTTTGATTTTCCCATGATGTCAAGCAAAGAGGCACTGAGTTTGAAGGTAGGCCTTGAAATACATCCACAGGTACACCTCAAATTGACTCAAATGATGTCAATTAGCCTATCAGAAGCTTCTAAAGCCATAACCTCATTTTCTGGACTTTTCCAAGCTGTTTAAAGGCACACTCAACTTAGTGTATGTAAACTTCTGACCCACTGGAATACAGTGATACAGTGAATTATAAGTGACATAATCTGTCTGTAAACAATTGTTGGAGAAAAAAATGCGTCATGCACAAAGTAGATGTCCTAACCGACTTGCCAAATCTATAGTTTGTTAACAAGAAATTTGTGGAGTGGTTGAAAAACGAGTTATAATGACTCAGTGTATGTAAACTTCCGACTTCAACTGTCCTGCCCTTATTTTTTACTTAAGAAGACATTTCCACTCCTATGATAAATTGTTGTCTTAGGACTACAACTGATTCAAGTTAGGGCTCTATTCAATCAGATCCGCTTTAGCAGACATCCGCATAGCGGTTGTTTTTGCAGTTTCAGAGGTGGACACAAGCGGCTTCTGGCATTATTCAAAATTACAATGCTTGTCTATAATAATTTGGTCAGTTATACTTGGATGTGTGGGTTCAGAATTTGTTGCTGGCATGTCATGCCTAAGTTTGCTAATCTTGCCAATTAAAAAAGTATTAAAGTAGTTGGCAATATCAGTGGGTTTTGTGATGAATGAGCCGTCTGATTTAATAAGACAGCGCCTCATTTGCACATTTTAATAAAATATCTCAGAACATTTGCAATACAAAAAAGTATTATATTTGTGTCTACATTAAACTGGTAAAAGTTGATGGTGATATAATAAAGTTTTTTTTTTTATGCTATGAGGGTGTGGTGTCTGGCCTTAGATGTTACATCCAATTTTTGACTTATAGATTAATGATATACACCCACTGATTCTTGAAGAATATAACTTATAAATGCCTCATGATCTTAGTTCAACTGTCGTACCCCCATCAGAGGGGTATACTACAAAGCAAGATCAATGACAGCTAACTTTGATAAGCAACCAGAAACTATTTATTTTCTGGTTCATTAACAAAGCTAAACTTAGATATGTATTCTTGTTTTATTAATCAATTAGACCAAGCCCATTTCAGGCTTATCTTTCACAAAAAGTTATACGAATATTTAGGCATGTTAGCTGGATAGCTGCTTTGAAGTATAACCCTCTGAACTCAAAATATAAGCTTTTCTTACTCCAATGTTTGTAATCCTGCATTTATAGTATAACCCTCTGAACCCAAAATATACGCTTTTATTTACTCCAATGTTAGTAAACGACGTGAAGACATAGATAACCGTCACCCACAAGGCATCATTACCAGTCACTCCACAAAAGCCGCGGCCCTTGCAGAGGAAGGGAAACAACTACTTCTAGGTCTTAGAGCAAGTGACATTACTAATTGTACTCTAGCGCATACCGCCAACTAGCTAGCCATTTCACATCCGATAGACATGCCCTGTTTAATGTACTACTCTCTATGAATTATTGTATTTCTATATAATTTAAGAAAGGCTTTCAACACCCTGGAGGGCCTGTGTTTCAAATAGGAATCTGTTTTTCTCTATATGGTTTCCTTGACTCTGAGAATATCTTTAATTTCCCCCAGTTATTGGTGACCATTTGCATATCACACCATGGCAGGTTATTTATTTTTTATCTCACAAGTACAACAATCAATTGAGGAGCTTAGTTTAAGCAGTTCATCATGGAATAAAAATGAATTGTCTTAATTTTGGATTTAGCATACTTTACATGTATTATTTTGCATTTGAATGTAGTAAGTGCAGGATGCAAAGTATAATATTGTTTGATTTAGGCTATGAATTATTTTATCAGGATAATTGAAAGCTGTCTATATTGGTATATACTGTGCATTCGGAAAGTATTCAGACCCCTTAATTTTGTTACGTTACAGCCTTATTCTAAAATTGATTAAATTATATTTTCTCCTCATCAATCTCCGGCCATACTGAGCAATCGGGGAAGAGGGCCTTGGTCAGGAGGTGATCAAGAACCTGATGGTCACTCTGACAGAGCTCCTCTGTGGAGATTGGAGAATCTTCCAGAAGGACAACCATCTCTGCAGCACTCCACCAATCAGACCTTTATGGTAGAGTGGCCAGACGGAAGCCAGTCCTCAGTAAAAGGCACATGACAGTTCGCTTGGAGTTTGCCAAAACGCACCTAAAGGACTCTCAGACCATTAGAAACAAGGTTCTCTGGTCTGATGAAACCATGATTGAAGTCTTTGGCCTGAATGCCAAGCGTGAAGTCTGGAGGAAACCTGGCACCATCCCTATGGAGAAGCATGATGGTGGCAGCATCATGCTGTGGGGATGTTTTTCAGTGGCAGGGACTGGGTGACTAGTCAGGATCGAGGGAAAGTACAGAGATAACATTGATGAAAATCTTCACCAGAGTGCTCAGGACCTCAGACTGGGGCAAAGGTTCACCTTCCAACAGGACAACGACTCTAGGTACAGAGTCAAGACAACGCAGGAGTGGCTTCGGCACAAGTCTCTGAATGCCCTTGAGTGGCCCAGCCAGAGCCTGGACTTGAACCCGATTGAACATATCTGGAGAGACCAGAAAGGAGCTGTGCAGCGACGCTCCCCATCCAACCTGACAGAGCTTGAGAGGATCTGCAGAATAATGGGAGAAACTCCCCAAATACAGGTGTGCCAAGCTTGTAGCGTCATACCCAAGAAGACTTGTGGCTGTAATCGCTGCCAAAGGTGATTTTTCAGTTTTTTTTTAAAATAAACATTTGCAAAAATTCTAAAAAACTGTTTTTGCTTTGTCATTATGGGGGATTGTGTGTAAATTCATGAAGAAAAAATACGATTTAATCCATTTTAGAATAAGGCTGTAATGTAACACAATGTTGAAAAAGTCAAGGAGTCTGAATACTTTCGAAATGCACTGTATATTATAGATGTGGTCAAATCTATCACTGAATCAAAAAGTCAGGGAATTATCAATTTAGGTTATTTGTTCTTTGTGATTTGATTGTTTTAAAACCTCTTAGATGTAAAGTCCCCTGTTTAGGGGATCTGCGTGGTTCTGGTACCGGTTCCTGCATTTTCGCTTATAAGTCGATCTGTGGACGCCGTTGATCAAAATGGCTTGCATTGAGCAATAGCCCTGATTCTCAAAGACACAGTAGTATATTTCTTCTGCTTGTGTGAAGTAGGATGTGAAATCTGACACCACTTGAAGCTGGGATGTCCCTCCTACCATTAAATTCTCTCTTCTGACTTTCCATCAACTCCTGACTGAACCCTACATCACAGCCACTGACAAAGCACATGTCTGCAATCCTTACATCGTAGCGCAGCAGGAGAGGGAGGTTTTCAGAGATCGATTCATAACCAGCACATTCAGAGATCGATTTATAGCCAGTAATTTTAAATAATTTATAGATTTTAAACAAAAAAAACATTTATGTTTGTCATAGACGGACAATACTAATATGAGATGAAAGGCAAGATCCTAATGGGTTCAGGAAGCCAAGCTAATGCTCTCTGTGACGTTCACAGCGGTGGGGGGCAGACGTTTTGATCAAGAGAGACCTTTAGAAAATATGCATATTATTTCTAAAACTAAACATACAAACATGTAGTTTACAGTTATAAGGAAGGTGAAATCTTATAGTTAGTCATTTTATAATTTGATAATACTATTTTTAGAACACGTCATTTCAAGCCTTATTCATACAGTTTTGTTGAATAGGATATGTATCATATACATTTTTTCATATTTTCATATTTTTATCATATTTGTACTGTGTACTTGAGCTTGTGTCCTCAAAGTGACTATACCTCAGCAATTTATACCTATTTTTACCAGAACAATGTGATTTTAACCTTTATTGGATTAGGCAGCATTACTCGTTATTGTTTATGGCCCTTTGGGGGATTACGTAGATTACATTTTAGATTACATTTAGTTATTAATTTACACTGAGTGTACAAAACATTAGGAACACCTTCCTAATATTGAGTTGCAACCCCTTTTGCCCTCAGAACAGCCTCAATTTGTTGGGTCATGGACTCTACAAGGTGTCGAAAGCATTCCACAGGGATGCTGGCCCATGTTGACTCCAATGCTTCCCACATTTGTGTCAAATTGTCCGGATTACCTCTGGGTGGTGGATAGGGCTGTGGCGGTCATGAAATTTTGTCAGCCTGTGATTGTCGAGCAAATAACTGCTGGTCTCACAGTAATTGACATAAACACATTTAGCATCTCCTGGCTTCCACACGTCCTACAAGCCACTGATGCAGACCTTTGGAACATCTACATTTTAAAAAGTCTAATAAATCCATGTAATATAGCCTAAACCATCACAATATATTCATTATTATTATAGAAAATGTAGTTTATTTCAGAAGAACAGAATAGTATACTCTGAGTTGTCCTTATGTTAGGCCCTGATCTGGCTATGCCATATGGCTGTGGGCTACACTAGTTAATTTATCAGACAAGATTTGCTTAGAATTCGTGGCATTATTTTATATTTTATTATAGTATGAATAATACAATTGAACATAGCTGAATAAAATAAAAATGATATTTTCTCCAAAATCTTTGAGGGGAGTGTGCACATGCGGCTATTCTGTGTTGAGGCTATTCTGTGTAGAGCGGTTAACAAAGAAACAAGTAGTCCTGTATGCTTAATTTAGAGTTATTTATGTAACTTTAGTTGTGATAAAAATGTTGCGCTATATGTGTTGATTTTTAATACATTCTAAGGCTGCATGATGCGACTCTAATGATGATTTGAAAAAATATTCCAAACATACTCTGGGACAGTTGTGGGATGCGATAGATCCCAAATTAATACAACTACTGGCATCAACAAACCTTTTTTAAGTAATGAGGCTGACGCAACAGATCAGAACATTTAGCTTAAAATGTTGATAAACTATTAGTCTACTTCTTCACATTATAAGCTCAGCAATGTGCACTTGGCAGTAGGCTATAAGGCGAATTAGCAGGTAAACACCATTCTCAAAAGTGACCGCAAATGCGAATTTGCATGTAATGCTTTTACTGTAAAGGTGCATTTTTAGAGTGAAAATTATCTTCCCCAAACTTGAAACTCAAGTTACTTACTGTTGTAAAATGGATTAATGTGCTTAATTTTAACAAGTTATTTGGCCACTTTAGTTGTGATACAAACCTTATCAAAACATATAGGCCTATGGGCTAGGCTACATGAGGTGTGAGACTATGATTTGAAAAAGTAAAAATAAAAAAGGCATCTTGCCTTAAGCTGGGCATCATTCACAAGGGACATGCTAATATTGTCACCCATCAGACTATTCTTGATTTCATCTTGTCTTTACATTTACTAAATAATAAATGTGGACCATTATCATGCACCTGTCTCTAAACAGGGGCAGGGGGAAGAAATACATGTCATCTATGCACTTAAATAGCAAATGGAGGATGCTATTCCCGTGGTTAATTTTTATGCCAGCCAGGTAGGCTATACTCCTGTTGTAAAGAGAAGCAATGTGCTTAATATTAGGAAAGTTGAGAAATAAATATAGTAGGCCTAGCCTATTAAAAGCTGATGGGATCCTCCTCTTTTTAATAGAGGCCATCACTCTGTTTTCTCAAGCAATTGCATATCATATAGAAATGGTGCACAACATGAGCTCATGGGCTCTCATGAAGTGTTTGATTAGATTTTCGTTTACATTTACATTGGTGCCAGAGTCATTAGAGGAACAATAGAGTCCTGAGTACAAGGCAGTTAGCAAGTTTGGTAGGCTACTAATGACGATCAGCAGCATCAGAGCTTGGAGAAGACTAATTACAGTGGAATTTGACTGCCATCATGACTCGTGACCGCTGTGTGGCGGTAATATTGTCACCATAACAGCCCTAGTGGTGGAACATTATATTTTTTATTTTTTATTAACACATTTTTGTATTAACTCTTTTTTTAATCAACTCTGCATTGCAGTTCTTGACAAACTCAAACCAGTGCTCCTGGCACCTACTACAATATCCTGTTCAAAGGCACTTAAATATTTTGTCTTGCCCATTCACCCTCAATGGCACACATATAAAAACCATGTCTCAATTGTTTCAAGGTTTAAAACCCTTCTTTAACCTGTCTCCTCCCCTTAATCTACACTGATTGAAGTGGATTTAACAAGTGACATCAATAAGGGATCATAGCCTTCACCTGGATAGTCTATGTAATGGAAAGAGCCTGTCTCCTGAGAACAACTGGAGTGAGAGAGAGGAAAATAAGATGTCAGAAAATGTCACTGTCACACCCTGATATGTTTCACCTGTCTTGTGCTTGTCTCCATCCCCCACCAGGTGTCTCCTATTTTCCCCCCATTATCCCCTGTGTATTTATACCTGCGTTTTCTGTTTGTCTGTTGCCAGTTCGTCTTGTCTCGTCAAGTCGTCCCAGCGTGTTTTCCGTGTGTTACCTACTCTCTAGTTTGGTTTTCTAGTCTTCCCGGTTCAGACGTTTCTGCCTGCCCTGAGCCTGCCTGGCGTTCTGTCCCTTGTTGACTCTTCCTTGGATTACGAACCTCTGCTTGCCCTCGACCTGCCCTTTTGCCTGACCCTTTGTGATAATAAATATTCTGAGAACCGTGCCATCCGCCTCCTGTGTCTGCATCCGGGTCATATCCTGAGCCGTGATAGTCACAGAGTTCAATTGGAGTTTAAATGTTTCAACATCTTAATGTTGCATTGAAGGTAACAGTCCATTATAAGACTGCTGTAGCTGTATCAAAAGAGGCAACTATGGATAATAATTTAACCAAATAAGTGATAACACAAGATATGAGACTGGACTGAGCCGAGCTATGGGGCAATTCCACGGTACAGAGTGATGCTGACACTCAGGTTTTTCACTTTAAAATGTATGTCAAACAAAAAACAAAGATTTCAAAGTGAAACAAACTATACAACTATATGCACAATGACTTCTTGTGACAATGTGCAATCATTGGTTTGTTTGACATACTGTATACACTGAACAAAAATATTAACACAACATGCAACAATTTCAAAGATATTACTAAGTTACAGTTCATACAAAGAAATCAGCCAATTTAAATAAATTCATTAGAACCGAATCTATGGATTTCACATGACTGGTAATACAGATATGCATCGGTTGGTCACAGATTCCTTTAAAAAAAGTAGGATCAGATAACCAGTCAGTATCTGGTGTGAAAACCATTTGCCTCATACAGCACAACACATCTCCTTCTCATAGAGTTGTTCAGTCTGTTGATTGTGGCCTGTGGAATGTTGTCCCACTCCTCTTCAATGGCTATACAAAGTTGCTGGATATTGGCGGGAACTGCAACACGCTGTCGTACACGTCGATCCAGAGCATCCCAAACATGCTCAATGGGTGAAATGTCTGGTGAGTATGCAGGCCATGGAAGAACTGGCACATGTTCAGCTTCCAGGAATTGTGTACAGATCCTTGCGACATGGGGTCGTGCATTATCATGCTGAAACATGAGGTGATTGCAGCAGATGAATGGCACGTCAATGGGATCTCATCATGGTATCTCTTTGCATTCAAATTAGCATCGATAAAATGCCATTGTGTTCATTGTCCGTAGCTTATGCCTTCCCATACCATAACCCCAACTCCACCATGGGGCACTCTGTTCACAACGTTGACATCCGCAAACCACTCACCCACACAACGCAAAACACGCTGTCTGCCATCTGCACGGTGCAGTTGAAACCGGGATTCATCCATGAAGAGCACACTTCTCCAGCGTGCCAGTGGCCATCGAACGTGAGCATTTGCCCACTTTAGTCAGTTACAACGGCAAACGACAAATGGTCAGATCAAGACCCTGGTGAGGAAGACAAGCACGCAGATGAGCTTCCCTGAGACGGTTTCTGACAGTCTGTGCAAAAATTATTCGGTTGTGCAAACCCACAGTTTCATCAGCTGTCCGGGTGGCTGGTCTCAGACAATCCCGCAGGTGAAGAAGCCGGATGTGGAGGTCCTGGCTGGCATGGTCACATGTGGTCTGCGGTTGTGAGGTCGGTTGGATGTGCTACCAAATTCTCTTAAACAACGTTAGAGGCGTCTTATGGTAGGGAAAATAACATTAAATTATCTGGCAACAGCTCTGTTGGACATTCCTGCAGTCAGCATGCCTACTGTACGTTCCCTCATAACTTAAAACATCTGTGGCATTGTGTTGTGTGACAACACTGGACATTTTAGAGTGGCCTTTTATTGTTCCCAGCACAAAGTGCACCTGTGTAATGATCATGCTGTTTAATCAGCTTATTGATATGCCACACCTGTCGGGTGGATGGATTATCTTGGCAAAGGAGAAATGCTCACTAATAGTGATGTAAACAAATTTGTCCACAACATTTGAGAGAAATACACTTTTTGTGCGTATGGAAAATATTTTTGTTCAGTATATTTTAAAGTGAAAAATCTGAGTCTCAGCGTATTTGTGAGAGTGCATAATTTCTGAGCCTTGACATGTAGTAAGTATTTCTTCCGGCCAACCAAAATCTTTGCTCTCAAAAAATGTACTGCATGCGGAAATTCACTTGTGCTCGCTCAAAGTCACACTCTCAAGTTTAATTTGCGTGGACCACGCTGGCCTCGTTCTCTCTCGACTCAAGTGTTTGCTCGCGCGATGATGTTTCATCTTGCTTGTGCATGCCATCACACGCCCGTTGAACTTTTGAATCAGATTTGCCCCAAACATAATGCCTTGTATTCAGGATATACAGTGCATTCGGAAAGTATTCAGACCCCTTGAATTTTTTCACATTTTGTTAAGGTACAGCCTTATTCTAAAATTGACAATAACGACAAAGCATAACCAGGTTCTTAGAAATTTTAGCAAATGTATTAAATTTTTTTTACGGAAATATCACATTTACATAGGTATTCAGACCCTTTACTCAGTACTATGTTGAAGCACCTTTAGCAGCGATTACAACCTCGAGTCTTCTTGGTATGACGCTACAAGTTTGGCACACCTGTATTTGGGGAGTTTCTTCCATTCTTCACTGCAGATCCTCTCAAGCTCTGTCAGGATGGATGGGGAGCTTCGCTGCACAGCTATATTCAGGTCTCTCCAGAGATGTTTGATCGCGTTCAAGTCTGGGCCCTGGCTGGGCCACTCAAGGACATTCAGAAACTTGTCCCAAAGCCACTCCTGTGTTGTCTTGGCTGTGAGCTTAGGGTTGTTGTCCTGTTGGAAGGTGAATCTTCACCCCCCAATCTGAGGTCCTGAGCGCTCTGGAGCAGGTTTTCATCAAGGATCTCTTCATACTTTTCTCTGTTCATCTTTCCCTCGATCCTGACTAGTCTCCCAGTCCCTGCCACTGAAAAACATCACCATGGGAATGGTGCCAGGTTTCCTCCAGACGTGACACTTGGCATTCAGGCCAAAGGGTTCAATCCTGGTTTCATCAGACCAGAGAATCTTGTTTCTCATGGTCTGAGAGTCCTTTAGGTGCCTTTTGGCAAACTCCAAGCGGGCTGTCATGTGCCTTTTACTGAGGAGTGGCTTCCGTCTGGCCACTCCATCATAAAGGCCTGATCGGTAGAGTGCTGCAGAGATGGTTGTCCTTCTGGAAGTTTCTCCCATCTCCACAGTGGAACTCTGGAGCTCTGTCAGAGTGACCATCGGGTTCTTGGTCACCTCCTTGACCAAGGCCCTTCTCCCCGATTGCTCAGTTTGGCCAGGCGTTCAGCTCTAGGAAGAGTCTTGGTAGTTCCAAACTTCTTCCATTTATAAGCTGACATATGGAATTGTATTAAGATGGGTCATTTAGCTATTGGATTTTAAATGTTATAACCGCTTTAGGTATCAAATACATTTATAAAAAAACGGTTCGACAAAATATTGAATTTGGCCTTTAGTACCAAATACCATTGAAACACATTGAATAACAAATTCATAAAATGGCAAAAAAGAGAGTCCAAAAATAAATCATGAGGAATAAGGTTTTGAAGTGTCTAGGAGATATAAGAAAGCTCAGGACTTACTTTTGTTTTTTAAAAACATATTTAACCCCTTTTATGGGGTAGGCAGAAAACGACCTCCATACTTCCATTCATTTTTTAAACCCAGTACGAGTTACCTTCAGACGAGTCATGTGACACTTGTGGGGGCCATAGAGCAAAATCAAGAATCTCCCCTTTCCACAGTGGGGTCACATTAGTTTATAGCCCAAACGTTTCGGACGCTACAACCAGAAGTTGGCACATCGATGGTACCAGCTTCGAGACAAGTCCACTGACACTTGAGGGGGTCGTAGAGAGTCTCATCTTTCCATAGAGTGGTCATAATAATTTATAGACCAAACCGGACACTACAGACGTTTTCGTGAGAAGACCGATTTTCGGGATGTCTCATGGTCTGAGAAACACTGCTCTAGCTCTGCCACCTTTCACCGCAGACGCAGAAGTTTGACATCAGTGGATGCAGTGGATTGAGACGCATTCAATGCAAAAAACAGATATCTCTAGCTTTGACGGATTTGGATGGGGATTTTCAAAATTATGTTACTTAGATTGACGCTACCGGTGCATCAAGTCAACTCTAGACGTTTATTGAAAACAGGATGCATGTTTGGAATATTTTTATTCTGTACGGGCTTCCTTCTTTTAACTCTGTCATTTAGGTTAGCATTGTGGAGTAACAACAATGTAGTTGATCAATCCTCAGTTTTCTCCTATCACAGCCATTAAACTCTGTAACTATTTTAAAGTCATCATTGGCCTCATGGTGAAATCCTTGATCAGTTTCCTTCCTCTCTGGCAACTGAGTTAGGAAGGATGCCTGTATCTTTGTAGTGACTGGGTGTATTGACACACCATCCAAAGTGTAATTAATAACTTCACCAAGCTCAAAGGGATATTCAATGTCTCTTTTTGTTTTACCCACCTACCATCTACAGTCATGGTCAAAAGTTTTGAGAATGACAGAAATACTAATTTTCACAAAGTCTGCTGCCTCAGTTTTGATGATGGCAATTTGAATATACTCCAGAATGTCATGAAGAGTGATCAGATGAATTGCAATTAATTGCAAAGTCCCTCTTTGCCATGAAAATGAACTTAATCCCCCAAAAACATTTCCACTGGGGCGGCAGGTAGCTTAGTGGTTAAGAGTGTTGTGCCAGTAACCGAAAGGTCGCTGGTTCTAATCGCCGAGCCGACTAGGTGAAAAATCTGTCTGTGCCCTTGATCAAGGCACTTAACCCTAATTGCTCCTGTATGTCGCTCTGGACAAGAGCCTCTGCTAAATGACCAAAATGTACATTTCAGCCCTGCCACAAAAGGACCAGCTGCCATCATGTCAGTGATTCTCTCGTTAACACAGGTGAGAGTGTTGATGAGGACAAGGCTGGAGATCACTCTGTCATGCTGATCGAGTTAGAATAACAGACTGGAAGCTTTAAAAGGAGGGTGGTGCTTGAAATCATTGTTCTTCCTCTGCTACCTGCAAGGAAACACGTGAAGTCCTCATTACTTTGCACAAAAAGGGCTTCACAGGCAAGGATATTGCTGCTAGTAAGATTGTACCTAAATCAACCATGTATCGGATCATCAAGAACTTCAAGGAGAGAGGTTCAATTGTTGTGAAGAAGGCGTCAGGGTGCCCAAGAAAGTCCAGCAAGCGCCAGGACCGTCTCCTAAAGTTGATTCAGCTGCGGGATCGGGGCACCACCAGTGCAGATCTTGCTCAGGAATGGCAGCAGGCAGGTGTGAGTGCATTTGCACGCACAGTGAGGCGAAGACTTTTGGAGGATGGCCTGGTGTCAAGAAGGGCAGCAAAGAAGCCACAAAAACATCAGGGACAGACTGATATTCTGCAAAAGGTACAGGGATTGGACTGCTGAGGACTGGGGTAAAGTCATTTTCTCTGATGAATCCCCTTTCCGATTGTTTGGGGCATCCGGAAAACACCTTGTCTGGAGAAGACCATCAGTACTGTGTCATGCCAACAGTAAAGCATCCTGAGACCATTCATGTGTGGGGTTGCTTCTCAGCCAAGGGAGTGGGCTCACTCACAATTTTGCCTAAGAACACAGCCATGAATAAAGAATGGTACCAACACATCCTCCGAGAGCAACTTCTCCCAACCATCCAAGAACAGTTTGGTGACGACCAATGCCTTTTCCAGCATGATGGAGCACATCGGCACAAGGCAAAAGTGATAACTAAGTGGCTCGGGGAACAAAACATCAACATTTTGGGTCCATGGCCAGGAAACTCCCCAGACCTTAATCCCATTGAGAACTTGTGGTCAATCCTCAAGAAACCCACAAATTCTGACAAACTCCAAGCATTGATTATGCAAGAATGGGCTGCCATCAGTCAGGATGTGGCAAATATTGACTCTTTGCATAAACTTAATGTAATTGTCAATAAAAGCCTTGGACACTTATGAAATGCTTGTAATTATACTTCAGTATACCATAGTAATATCTGACAAAAATATCTCATAACACTGAAGCAGCAAACTTTGTGAAGATCAATACTCGTGTCTTTGACCACGACTGTACTTCTTTGTTCGAGGTATTGGAAAACCTTCCTGGTCTTTGTGGTCAAATCTGTGCTTAAAATTCACTGCTCGGCTAAAGGAACTTACAGATAATTGTATGTGTTAGTTTGTAAACATTTCTAACAACATAATTCCACTTTCACATTATGGGGTATTGTGTATAGGCCAGTGACAAAACATCTCAATTGAATCCATTTTATGTTCAGGCTGTAACACAACAAAATGTTGAAAAAGCACAGTATGTATTTTTGTGGGGGGATGTTTTGTGGACCTATGTGGACGAATGTGTACACCACAGCAGTATATGTATATATACAGTGGGGAGAACAAGTATTTGATACACTGCCGATTTTGCAGGTTTTCCTACTTACAAAGCATGTAGAGGTCTGTAATTTTCATCATAGGTACACGTTAACTATGACAGACAAAATTTTAGAAAAATCACATTGTAGGATTTTTTATAAATTTATTTGCAAATTATGGTGGAAAATAAGTTTTTGGTCAATAACAAAAGTTTCTTAATACTTTGTTATATACCCTTTGTTGGCAATGACACAGGTCAAACGTTTTCTGTAAGTCTTCACAAGGTTTTCATACACTGTTGCTGGTATTTTGGCCCATTCCTCCATGCAGATCTCCTCTAGAGCGGTGATGTTTTGGGGCTGTCGCTGGGCAACACAGACTTTCAACTCCCTCCAAAGATTTTCTATGTGGTTGAGATCTGGAGACTGGCTAGGCCACTCCAGGACTTTGAAATGCTTCTTACGAAGCCACTCCTTCGTTGCCCGGGCGGTGTGTTTGGGATCATTGTCATGCTGAAAGACCGAGCCACGTTTCATCTTCAATGCCCTTGCTGATGGAAGGAGGTTTTCACTCAAAATCTCACGGTACATGGCCCCATTCATTCTTTCCTTTACACGGATCAGTCGTCCTGGTCCCTTTGCACAAAAACAGCCCCAAAGCATGATGTTTCCACCCCCATGCTTCACAGTAGGTATGGTGTTCTTTGAATGCAACTCAGCATTCTTTGTCCTCCAAATACGACGAGTTGAGTTTTTACCAAAAAGTTATATTTTGGTTTCATCTGACCATATGACATTCTCCCAATTTTATCCCTGATGTCCTTACACAGCTCACTGGTCTTGGCCATTGTGGAGAGGTTGGAGTCTGTTTGATTGAGTGTGTGGACAGGTGTCTTTTATACTGATAACAAGTTCAAACAGGTGCCATTAATACAGGTAACGAGTGGAGGACAGAGGGATCTCTTAAAGAAGAAGTTACAGGTCTGTGAGAGCCAGAAATCTTGCTTGTTTGTAGGTGACCAAATACTTATTTTCCACCATAATTTGCAAATAAATTCATTAAAAATCCTACAATGTGATTTTCTGGATTTTTTTCTTCTCATTTTGTCTGTCATAGTTGACGTGTACCTATGATGAAAATTACAGGCCTCTCTCATCTTTTTTAAGTGGGAGAACTTGCACAATTGGTGGCTGACTAAATACTTTTTTCCCCCCACTGTATACTTTTGTACCTGTTTCCTCCAGCATCTTCACAAGGTCCTTTGCTGTTCTGGGATTTATTTGACTGTGCCATTAAACAGCTTTGAAAATTCCAGAAAATGATGTCATGGCTTTAGAAGCTTCTGATAGGCTAATTGACATCATCTGAGTCAATTGGAGGTTTACCTGTGGATGTATTTCAAGGCGTACCTTCAAACTCAGTGCCTCTTTGCTTGACATCATGGGAAAATTTAAAGAAATCAGCCAAGACCTCCGAAAAAATATTATCAGGTGCAGCCTTGGGAGCAATTTCCAAACGCCTGAAGGTACCATGTTCATCTGTACAAACAGTAGTTTGCAAGTATAAACACCATGGGACCACGCAGCCGTCATACAGCTCAGGAAGGAGACGCTTTCTGTCTCCTAGAGATTAACGTGCTTTGATGCGAAAAGTGCAAATAAATCCCAGAACAACAGCAAAGGACCTTGTGAAGATGCTGGAGGAAACACTTACAAAAGTATCTATATCAACAGTAAAACATGTCCTATATCGATATAACCTGAAAGGCCGCTCAGCAAGGAAAAAGCCACTGCTCCAAAACCTCCATAAAAAAGCCAGACTGCGGTTTGCAACTGCACATGGGTACAAATACTTTTGGAGAAATGTCCTCTGGTCTGATGAAAAAAATAAATTGTGGGCAGAACTAAAAAGCGTGTGCGAGCAAGGAGGCCTACAAAATTCACTCAACTTATTGTGAGAAGCTTGTGGAAGGCTACCCGAATCGTTTGACCCAAGTTAAACAATTTAAAGGCAATGTTACCAAATACTAATTGAGTGTATGTAAACTTCTGACCATTGGGGATTTGATGAAATATATAAAAGCTGAAAAAAATCATTCTCTCTACTATTATTCTGACATTTCACATTCTTAAAATAAAGTGGTGATCCTAACTGAGCTAAGACAGGGAATTTTTACTAGGATTAAATGTCAGGAAGTTTGAAAAACTGAGTTTAAATGTATTTGGCTAAGGTGTATGTAAACTTCCGACTTCAACTGTAACTTTAAGAAGAAACTCAATGCAGAGAACTGGCAAAACTTTTTATTTTACTTGCACTTGTATGTGCTACTCTATTGTTGCTAAACAAACATAGATACCCCTGGCACTGAAATAAAAGTTTGAGGTGTCTCTTATTGAAATGTGCACATCAGTTGAACCTGATACTGCAACAATGTAGTTCTGTATAGTAGGCTATTTTCCATCCTGTTATGCTAATAGAAAAAAGCATAACACTACCACTACATCAGAGAGGGAAGGGCCAACAAAGCTACAATCAATGGTTGGCTAGTCAATATGTCAATCCAACTCAAGATGCAAGGTTTGTCCAATGACAAGTGTAAATCATTTGATTTACTGCCTGAAGCTATACATACCCTACTTTGTGCCATAATAGAGTAAAAATACATACTTTTGAATTGTCCGAATGTGAATTTAGACAATCATTTTGTCTGAATGAATATATAATATATGTTAAACTTATAGAATAAATAGAAATTCAGAATATGATATTTCTGTTCAGTATTTCTTGTATCTTGTTTATGCACGTTATATCAATCTAAATGTGTAGCCTACATTTTACCAGACTTTCTAGTTATATCCATATTATTGTTATTGCATCAATGAAACAATGAATTTTCTTCCAAAGTGGTCGTGAATATCCATTTACTTTGAGCTACACTGAGGAGGCCTGGTTTTGAGCACATTGATAGATGTGTTATCACAACTTAATAACCTAAAAAATACTTTCTTTTTGGAATCGTTTATGAAATGGAACCAGCGGCCAAACGATTGAAGGCCGATATTCGGACGTTTCTTGACAGCGCAATGTGAGTTTTTATTAGAGTCAGTATAGCAATTCACTACTTATCACACTGACATGGTATAAACAGCTTTACAGGCTTCACTGTCATGGTGCACAGTCAGTACACAACACTATGCTCATCATGTCTTAGCAGGATCAGATGGTGACAGGTGTCCCTGCAGGGTCAGACAGCCAGGGAAGACCAGTCTACAGAGCTGAGGTGAACTGTGCAGTATATTATAACAATCAGTGAATGGATACAAAGTTCCATCTTGAGTTGATGGGTAGGCTACAGTCTGAGATCTGGGAATAATGGTCATTTCAATTATTGAACCATTGATTCTATTATATAATGAATAAATGTACACCAAGTCAATTCTTTGTCATGCCTCATCTGAGCAGGATCAGATGGTGACAGGGGTCTCAGCAGGGTCAAGCAGCCAGGGAAGACCAGTCTGTGACCGCTGAGGTGAACTTTTTCCCATGCAACATTTTATTATCTCGGTGCAGCAAGCACTGGACAAGCCAGAAGCTTCAAAGATTGAAACTATTTTAAGGCAGTCTGACAAACCTCTAAAGTTGATTTCCAAACTGTATCAAGGGTTGATAGAGGCTTTTCCTGATGACACAAAACATGTAATAATAATAAGCCTTTTAGCAGACGGTTTTATCCAAAGCGACTTACAGTCATGCGTGCATACATTATTAATTGTTTTGTGTATGGGTGGTCCCGGGGATCGAACCCACTACCTTGGCGTTACAAGCGCTGTGCTCTACCAGCTGAGCTACAGAGGACCACACGTCATACAAAACTGTGAGGAAGACCTGGGAGACGCTTTTGATGATGATGAATGGATACAGATATGTTTGAATGCCCAGTCATGTTCATATAATTTCAGACATAAATTACTGCAATTTAGGACCATCCATAGAACATACTATATGCCAGTGAAACTGAATATCATGCACAGAAATGTAATTCCTCTGCTGGAGTTGTAAAACACAAAAGGGAACATATTTGCATATATTATGATCTTGTGAAGGCTGGCTGAATTCTGGCAGAGACTATGTTATTTTGTCTCAGTATGTCTACAGATTCTCACTTTCCCTGTTTTTGTTTGCTTGGAATTGTTGATACTGGAGGCTGTTATAAGAATAAACTGTGTAACCGTAGCATTTATAGCAGCTAAGAAATGCATTGCCATAAAATTGGAAGGTTGGTTATCCTACGACAATGTCACAATGGATGGCAGAAATGTCAAATGATGTATCACTTAATACTAGATTAAGGGTATACTGTGCAACTTTGATAAGGTCTGGGTGCCTTATGGAATACTATATGACAAAAGGGGTCTATAATGAAAACATTAGATTTTCTTTAGTCAAGCAGTCACAAATATACATATATTTTTTTATGGCACACGAGACCTATCAAATTTGCGCCTGTCTCAGTGGACTAATCCATTGAGGAGGCCGCAGGGATGCCACGGTCCAAGAATATGGGGATTGTGGCTCAGACACACAAGGCACGTCTCTTTCCAGAATGCGCTCTCTCCCTCCATTTTGTGGGTATTCATTGTTTCATAACTTCATTCTGTGCATTGTTTGCTATGTCTATCAATACCCCTTTTCAAATAGCACCAGTAGTAGCCTACATTTAACGTTCATTCCCATCATTTCAAATCTGCAACATTTATTTGGTTCGGGTAATTTCTGTTAATGCATTGAATATATTATTATTAAAGTCATTTACCGTTCTCAATGTCAGAGTGGACATGTGTTTTGCAGAACTCACAACCTATACTACACTTGTGAGAAACCAGTTAAAATTTATTTCATTCCTTTTACGAGTCTTGTCAATTTATTCATAATTTTTTGTTTGAAACTCTCCTGTCAATGTTGAGTAAGGACTTGCACCTGATTACCCATATATAAGTAGTACTAGTCTACCTGGCCTGCGTGCAATTGTAGGCCTATAAATGTGCCCATTTGGGGATGTCTGATAGTATATCTGATTGCCTTAACTCACCACCACTAATGAGCTGTGGAGCTTCTCAAAGTAATTTTTCTTCACCTCAAACAGCAAGTAAACAAAGTATGTTTTTAGAATAAAATGAGAATGCCAATAGTTCCTCAAAGTATTTGAACAATATTTCCATCTCTCTCCCTTTCGATAACCACTTGTTGTGAAAGGGAAAAATGTAATGGTCTGATCCAGTGGAAACATCATAAAATACCTGACCCAGTTGATAGCTGATACAATGTCTTGAGTTCCTTGCAGACAGGTCATGCGTAGCCAACATGATTCATAGGATATTTATTTTTATCAGGATATTTTCTTCCTGCAGGCTGCAATGTTTTTACGTGTTGGCTTTATGTAGGCTATTTTTATATAGTTGACAATGGAAATAAAAGTTACTTTTAGATGTGTATCATTTTCATTTAGATTAAGATTGTAGATTAACCACAGACAATTGTTTTGAGATACGAAGACTATTATAAATTAAAATAAAATGTTCCACGATAATGTGCATATGAAAATTATAACAGGTACGCAGATTTGTAGAAATGGTAAGATAAATTGGCACATAGGGTGTGTCTATATATGGAAAAATACATATTTTAAAATGTCGACAAATCAATTGGTTGAAAGAAAAGCCTACCCTTGGTTGACCAAGATTCGTTTTTGTCAGGTACAGCACTAGTAGAAATGCAGGAAATTAGCATTACATGCACCAATAAATGTAGGGAGGACCCCCAGGCAGGTTATGTCCCTGCCTTCCCCCCCACTTCTAAAACCAAAGTTGCGCCCTTGGTGACAGGAATCAAGAAATTAGGTGCAGTTTAACCTTGAAACAGTTTTGGCAGATTTTAACTTTATTTTTGTTGACTTCTGATATCAGGAAGTCTCCCTGTTGTGGAAGACTATGTAACTAACGTTTCATATCAATGATTTTATGTGCATTACAATTTCTAAAAACTGCCCTTCGGATCTGCTGGAGATTAAGTCCATATATGACAGGGTTTAAGACAGGTGGTACAACAAGGAATTGTACAGCCATTGCATTACGCATATTTAGTGTAATATTTACATTACTATTCCACCCTTGCAGAGTGTCAAACAGGGTTACTGTGATGTAAATAACCATTGTTATTAAATGTGGCACACATGTCTGTGTGAACTTAATCCTTCCCTTAGCTGACTTTACACAATTCCTTACAATCTGACAGTAAGAAAATACAATTAAAAATAACTGTAATACATGAACACATATTATAAATTTGTTCAAAATCGGATTCATGGTAATGGGTAAACATGCATGTTTCAGTATAGATGGAATGTCACAGAAGATTTTATCAATGCGAGATCCACACAAAGGAATTCTGATGGCTAAAATAACTACTATGAGTCCTATAAATAAAGGATAACACCAAGAAAATAAGAGTAACTTTCTAACAGTTAAAGATGTCACAATGGTATGGTATAGTAGTGGTCTACATATTGCCACATACCTGTCGTAAGACATCACTGTTAGAGTAGAAATTTCACACAGGACAGATGTGTATATTACATAGGCTTGAGTCAAACATCCACCATAAGATATCACCTGAACATCTGACTGAAGGTCCAGTAAAAACTTGGGGTAGAAACCAGCAGTTCCATACAAACTATTCACACATAGATTACACAGAAAGATATACATGGGCTCATGGAGGCCTTTCTCCTGAATGATTGTGATGATCAGAGTCAGATTAACAGTGATGATGAGAAGGTATGTGATAAGAGACAAGATAAAATAGACCAATTTGTTGTTAAATGTCTCTTGTAAGCCAAAGAGATGAAATAACTTGACTTGGGTTGAGTTCTCCATAGCTTTTCTTAATTTTCTTCCTCTGGTCAATGCAGCAATTCTTAGTCCTTACAAGGCTTGAGTGTGTATGGATGTGAATTAATTCAAGTGTGAATCATTTGATTCTGTTTAGGCTCAGACTAAACACAATAGTTTTAGCAAAATGAATTCACATCTTCCCTCTTATAAAAAAAAGAAGATCCTGATAATATCTGTACATTGTCAGACTTCTGAGGTGTGAAAGAAATAAAGAAACTTGTGTCCATGAAATGTCTTCTTGCTTGAGAGAGGGGGAATACAGCTCCAATAACTTGTCCTGCTAGCCTCTAAATATATCATAGTGTATGCTCACATGGGATTGTAGTTTCAGTGTCAACATGTAACCAATCCATAGAGATGGATCTATATTTAGTTTATGACAAGCAACTCAATTGATTCTATTTACTCTATTGATGTATTAACCCAGCAAACAGGGGACGCCTAAGGACATTTGGCATAGTGTTGCACGTGCATTTTTTTGCCCTAGCACTAATAGCTGATTCAAATAATCACAGATTGATTATTAGTTGATTATTTGAATCAGCTAAGTAGTGCTAGGGCAAAAACCAAAACGTTCACCCCTTGGGGTCCACAGGTCAAAGATTGGGAAATGCTGCTTTAAGGGTTTCAGCGAGACGTCATCCCACTGATGACTTTGTTCAATAGTCAGAACTTTGTAGGAACATTAAACCCTGACATTAACCTCGGGACCATAAGAGGGCGTTCAGTACAGATAACTGTTTGGTTGCAGTATAACGTTATGATATGGTATACTGATCAAAAATGTACAGTGAGGGAAAAAAGTATTTGATCAACTGCTGATTCTGAGTTTGCCCACTGACAAAGACATGATCAGTCTATCATTTTAATGGTAGGTTTATTTGAACAGTGAGAGACAGAATAACAACAACACAATCCAGAAAAACGCATGTCAAAAATGTTATAAATTGATTTGCATTTTAATGAGGGAAATAAGTATTTGACCCCTCTGCAAAACATGACTTAGTACTTGGTGGCAAAACCCTTGTTGGCAATCACAGAGGTCAGAAGTGTCTTGTAGTTGGCCACCAGGTTTGCACACATCTCAGGAGGGATTTTGTCCCACTCCTCTTTGCAGATCTTCTCCAAGTCATTAAGGTTTTGAGGCTGACGTTTGGCAACTCGAACCTTCAGCTCCCTCCACAGATTTTCTATGGGATTAAGGTCTGGAGACTGGCTAGGCCACTCCAGGACCTTAATGTGCTTCTTCTTGAGCCACTCCTTTGTTGCCTTGGCCGTGTGTTTTGGGTCATTGTCATGCTGGAATACCCATCCACGACCCATTTTCAATGCCCTGGATGAGGGAAGTAGGTTCTCACCCAAGATTTGACGGTACACGCCCCGTCCATCGTCCCTTTGATGCGGTGAAGTTATCCTGTCCCCTTAGCAGAAAAACACCCCTTAAAGCATAATGTTTCCACCTCCATGTTTGACGGTGGGGATGGTGTTCTTGGGGTCATAGGCAGCATTCCTCCTCCTCCAAACACGGCGAGTTGAGTTGATGCCAAAGAGCTCGATTTTGGTCTCATCTGAGCTCAAAACTTTCACCCAGTTCTCCTCTGAATCATTCAGATGTTCATTGGCAAACTTCAGACGGGCCTGTACAGTTGGGAAAAAAAGTATTTAGTCAGCCACCAATTGTGCAAGTTCTCCCACTTAAAAAGATGAGAGAGGCCTGTCATTTTCATCATAGGTACACTTCAACTATGACAGACAAAATGAGATTGTTTTTCTCCAGAAAATCACATTGTAGGATTTTTAATGAATTTATTTGCAAATTATGGTGGAAAATACGTATTTGGTCACCTACAAACAAGCAAGATTTCTGGCTCTCACAGACCTGTAACTTCTTCTTTAAGAGGCTCCTCTGTCCTCCACTCATTACCTGTATTAATGGCACCTGTTTGAACTTGTTATCAGTATAAAAGACACCTGTCCACAACCTCAAACAGTCACACTCCAAACTCCACTATGGCCAAGACCAAAGAGCTGTCAAAGGACACCAGAAACAGAATTGTAGACCTGCACCAGGCTGGGAAGACTGAATCTGCAATAGGTTAGCAGCTTGGTTTGAAGAAAACAACTGTGGGAGCAATTATTAGGAAATGGAAGACATACAAGGCCACTGATAATCTCCCTCGATCTGGGGCTCCACGCAAGATCTCACCCCGTGGGGTCAAAATGATCACAAGAACGGTGAGCAAAAATCCCAGAACCACACAGGGGGACCTAGTGAATGACCTGCAGAGAGCTGAGACCAAAGTAACAAAGCCTACCATCAGTAACACACTACGCCGCCAGGGACTCAAATCCTGCAGTGCCAGACGTGTCCCCCTGCTTAAGCCAGTACATGTCCAGGCCTGTCTGAAGTTTGCTAGAGTGCATTTGGATGATCCAGAAGAGGATTGGGAGAATATCATATGGTCAGATGAAACCAAAATAGAACTTTTTGGTAAAAACTCAACTCGTCGTGTTTGGAGGACAAAGAATGCTGAGTTGCATCCAAAGAACACCATACCTACTGTGAAGCATGGGGGTGGAAACATCATGTTTTGGGGCAGTTTTTCTGCAAAGGGACCAGGACGACTGATCCGTGTAAAGGAAAGAATGAATGGGGCCATGTATCGTGAGATTTTAAGTGAAAACCTCCTTCCATCAGCAAGGGCATTGAAGATGAAACGTGGCTGGGTCTTTCAGCATGACAATGATCCCAAACACACCGCCCGGGCAACGAAGGAGTGGCTTCGTAAGAAGCATTTCAAGGTCCTGGAGTGGCCTAGCCAGTCTCCAGATCTCAACCCCATAGAAAATCTTTGGAGGGAGTTGAAAGTCTGTGTTGCCCAGCGACAGCCCCAAAACATCACTGCTCTAGAGGAGATCTGCATGGAGGAATGGGCCAAAATACCAGCAACAGTGTGTGAAAACCTTGTGAAGACTTACAGAAAACGTTTGACCTGTGTCATTGCCAACAAAGGGTATATAACAAAGTATTGAGAAACTTTTGTTATTGACCAAATACTTATTTTCCACCATAATTTGCAAATAAATTCATTAAAAATCCTACAATGTGATTTTCTGGATTTTTTTTTCTCATTTAGTCTGTCATAGTTGACGTGTACCTATGATGAAAATTACAGGCCTCTCTCATCTTTTTAATTGGGAGAACTCGCACAATTGGTGGCTGACTAAATACTTTTTTCCCCACTTTATATGCGCTTTCTTGAGCAGGGGGACCTTGCGGGCACTGCAGGATTTCAGTCCTTCACGGCGTAGTGTGTTACCAATTGTTTTCTTGGTGACTATGGTCCCAGCTGCCTTGAGATCATTGACAAGATCCTCCCGTGTAGTTCTGGGCTGATTCCTCACCATTCTCATGATCATTGCAACTCCACGAGGTGAGATCTTGCATGGAGCCCCAGGCCGAGGGAGATTGACAGTTATTTTGTGTTTCTTCCATTTGCGAATAATCGCACCAACTGTTGTCATCTTCTCACCAAGCTGCTTGGCGATGGTCTTGTAGACCATTCCAGCCTTGTGCCTGACATCCTTGGAGAGCTCTTTGGTCTTGGCCATGGTGGAGAGTTTTTGGAATCTGATTGATTGATTGCTTCTGTGGACAGGTGTCTTTTATACAGGTAACAAACTGAGATTAGGAGCACTCCCTTTAAGAGTGTGCTCCTAATCTCAGCTCGTTACCTGTATAAAAGACACCTGGGAGCCAGAAATCTTTCTGATTGAGAGTGGGTCAAATACTTATTTCCCTCATTAAAATGCTAATCTATTTATTTACATTTTTGACATGCGTTCTTTCTGGATTTTTTTGTTCTTATTCTGTCTCTCACTGTTCAAATAAACCTGCCATTAAAATGATAGACTGATCATTTCTTTGTCAGTGGGCTTACAAAATCAGCAGGGGATCAAATACATTTTTCCCTCACTGTAGCTCTTAGGAAACTTTGTGGTATTTTGTTTTTTTATGTATTACTTTTTACATTATTAGCTCAGGAAATGTTTTGTGTCATTATATACAGCCGGGAATAACTATTGGATATCAAAGTGGCGGAAACTAACCAGAACTATCAGCATTACGACCAGCAATACGACTTCCCCGAAGCAGATCCTTTGTTCGCTCTCCCCAGAGCAATTGAACTGATTCCAGAGGCCGACCCAAAACATCGCCAGCGGAGGAGAGGCAATCGAGTCGGCCTGCTGGTTCGACTTAGGAGGCGTGCACACCCCCCACCGCTTCCGTGTATATTACTTGCTAATGTTCAGTCTTTGGATAACAAAGTTGACGAGCTCAGGGCAAGGATTTCTTTCCAGAGAGACATCAGGGCCTGTAACATACTTTTTTTCACAGAAACATGGCTCTCTCAGGATACTCTGTCGAAAGCCAGAGGGGTTCTCATTTCATCGCACAGACAGAAATAAATCTCTCTCTGGGAAGCAGAAGGGCAGAGTTGTGTGTTTCATGATTAACTATTAATGGTGTAATTGTAGTGACATACAGGAACTCAAGTCCTTTTGTTCACCCGACCTAGAATACCTCACAATCAAATGCCGTCCGTATTATCTCCCAAGATAATTTTCCTCTATTATAGCCACGGCCGTTTATATCCCCCCTCAAGCTGATACCACGATGGCCCTCAAAGAACTTCACTGGACTTTACGCAAACTAGAAACCACATATCCTGAGGCTGCATTTATTGTAGCTTTGTATTTTAACAAAGCAAATTTGAGGACTTGCACTGCTAAAACACTGTACCAATGTTATTCAAACTTCTGGGATGCTTACAAGGCCCTCCCCCGCCCTCCTTTCGGCAAATCTGACCATGACTCCATTTTGCTTCTCTCTTCCTATAGGCAGAAACTCAAACAGGAAGTACCCATGCTAAGGACTATCCAACGCTGGTCTGACCAATCGGAATCCACGGTTCAGGATTGTTTTTATCACGCGGACTGGGATATGTTCCAGGTAGCTTACTAAAATAATTTGGACGAGTACACTGATACGGTAACTGAATTTATCAGGAAGTGTATAGGAGATGTCGTACCCAGTGTGACTATTAAAACCTACCCTAACCAGAAATCATGGATAAATGGCAGCATTCGCGCGAAACTGAAAGCGCAAACCATCGCATTTAACCATGACTAGTTGCCTAAGAATATGGCAGAATACAAACAGTGTAGTTATTCGATCCACAAGGCAATCAAACAAGCAAAACATCAGTATAGAGACAAAGTGGAGTCGCAATTCAACGGCTCAGACATGAGACGTATGTGGCACGGTCTACAGACAATCACGGACTACAAAAGGAAAACCAGCCACGTCGCCGAGACCGACGTCTTCCTTCCAGACAAGCTAAACACCTTCTTTGTCCGCTTTGAGGATAATGCAGTGCCACCGACGTGGCCCGCTACCAATGACTGTGGCCTCTCCTTCTCCGTGGCCGCAAGGCTGCCGGCCCAGATGGCATCCCTAGCCGCGTCCTCAGAGCATGCGCAGTCCAGCTGGCTGGTGTGTTTACGGGCATATTCAATCTCTCCCTATCCCACTCTGCTGTCCCCACATGCTTCAAGATGGCCAACATTGTCCCTGTACACTCACCTCTGTCATCATGAAGTGCTTTGAGAGACTAGTCAATGATCATATCACCTCTAACTTACCTGCCACCCTAGACCCACTTCAATTTGCTTACCGCCCCAATAGATCCACAGAAGATGCAATCCTACAACCCTGACAAACCTTTACAGATGCACAATTGAGAGCATCCTGTCGGGCTGTATCACCGACTGGTATGGCAACTGCATCGCCCGCAACCGCAAGGCTCTCCAGAGGGTGGTGCTGTCTGCCCAACGCATTACCGGGGGCATACTACCCGCCCTCCAAGATTCCTACAGCACCCGATGTCACAGGAAGGTCAAAAAGATCATCAAGGACATCAACCACCCGAGCTACTGCCTGTTCACCCCACTATCATCCAGAAGGTGAGGTCAGTACAGGTGCATCAAAGCTGGGACCGAGAGACTGAAAAACAGCTTCTCTCTCAAGGCCATCAGACTGTTGACCTCTCTGGGATCGGTGTCCCTTATACGGGACGGTTGTTGCTGAATATGTGATATGTGACTAGAATGGTGTTGTAAACAACAGCCAACTTTCCGGGACATAGACATGTCTTATATGGACAGAAAGCTTAGATTCCTGTTAATCTAACTGCAGTATCCAATTTACAGTAGCTATTACAGCAGAAAAATACCATGCTATTGTTTGAGGATAGTGCACAACAACAAAACACTTTTATCACGGCAACTGGTTTGGTACATTCACATCTGAAGGTAAATTATGTACTTACATTCAGTAATCTTGCTCTGATTTGTCATCCTGAGGGTCCCAGAGATCAAATGTAGTGTAGTGTATATTAAACTGTAGGAACTGGTTTCTACAGTTTGACCTGTGACTCCACACCCACTCCGCCTGGCTATCTTGATGTGTGAAGTTCAGTGTCTTTTCTGTAGGGAAGCTAATGATCCATAATTTATGACATTCCTGGGAGTGTGCAAACTTACATTTTGTATTACCATAGCATTTTTGTATGTTCTCTATGGTTATGTACTTGAAAACCAATTCATCACATTTGGGAAAACTCCTGGCAGACTTGATACAAAATATTGTGTAGCGATGTAATTCTTCACTGGATCAGTTTGAAACTTTGCACACACACTCATGCCATCTGGTGGACAACATCTAAACCTCTTTATCTAGAATCCTACATCACTGTCTGGCCTTTCTCTTGTATTTCAAAGATGATGTTTGTATTATCTTTTACCAGATCGAATGTGTTATATTCTCCTACATTAATTCCACATCTCCACAAACTTCAAAGTGTTTCCTATCAAATGATATGAAGAATATGCATGGTCCTGAGCTACAGGCAGTTAGATTTGGGTATGTCATTTTAGGCAAAAATTGAAAAAAAGGGTCCAATCCTTAAGAGGTTTTAAACAGCCATCACTAGCACATTAGTGGCTGCTGCCTATAGACATAGACTAGAAATCACTGGCCACTTTAAGAAATGGAACACTAGCCACTTTAATAATGTTTACATATCTTACATTACTCATCTAATATGTATATACTCTATTATATACTATTCTACGGTATCTGAGTCACTTTAATAATGTTTACATATCTTGCATTACTCATCTCATATGTACAGTTGAAGTCAGAAGTTTACATACACCTTAGCCAAATACATTTAAACTCAATTTTTCCCAATTCCTGACATTTAATCCTAGTAAACATTCCCTGTTTTAGGTCAGTTAGGATCACCACTTTATTTTAAGAATGTGAACGGTCAGAATAATAGTAGAGAGAATGATTTATTTCAGCTTTTATTTATTTAATCACATCCCCAATGGGTCAGAAGTTCACATATGGCATTTGGTAGCATTGCCTTTAAATTGTTTAACTTGGGTCAAATGTTTCGGGAAGCCTTCCACAAGCTTCCCACAATAAGTTGGGTGACTTTTAGTCCATTCGTCCTGACAGAGCTGGTGTAACTGAGTCAGGTTTGTAGGCCTCCTTGCTCGCACACGCTTTTTCAGTTCTGCCCACACATTTTCTATAGGATTGAGGTCAGGGCTTTGTGATGGCCACTCCAATACCTTGACTTTGTTGTCCTTAAGCCATTTTGCCACAACTTTGGAAGTTTGCTTGGGGTCATTGTCCATTTGGAAGACCCATTTGCGACCAAGCTTGAACTTCCTGACTGATGTCTTGAGATGTTGCTTCAATATATCCACATAATTTTCCTTCCTCATGATGCCATCTATTTTGTGAAGTGCACCAGTCCCTCCTGCAGCAAAGCACCCCCACAGCATGATGCTGCCACCCCTGTGCTTCACGGTTGGGATGGTGTTCTTTGGCTTGCAAGCAACCCCCTTTTTCCTCCAAACATAACAATGGTCATTATAGCCAAACAGTTTATTTTTGTTTCATCAGACCAGAGGACATTTCTCCAAAAGGTACGATCTTTGTCCCCATGTGCAGTTGCAAACTTTAGTCTGGTTTTTTTATGGCGGTTTTGGAGCAGTGGCTTCTTCCTTGCTGAGCGGCCTTGCAGGTTATGTCAATATAGGACTTTTTTTTACTGTGGATATAGATACTTTTGTACCTGTTTCCTCCAGCATCTTCACAAGGTCCTTTGCTGTTATTCTGGGATTGATTTGCACTTTTCGTACCAAAGTATGTTCATCTCTAGGAGACAGAACGCATCTCCTTCCTGAGCGGTATGAAGGCTGCGTGGTCCCATGTTGTTTATACTTGCGTACTGTTGTTTGTACAGATGAATGTGGTACCTTCAGGCGTTTGGAAATTGCTACCAAGGATGAACCAGACTTGGAGGTCTACAATTTTTTTTCTGAGGTCTTGGCTGATTTCTTTTGATTGTTCCATGATGTCAAGCAAAGAGGCACTGAGTTTGAAGGTAGGCCTTGAAATACATCCACAGGTACACCTCCAATTGACTCAAAATTAACCTATCAATTAGTCTATTAGAAGCTTCTAAAGCCATGACATCATTTTCTAGAATTTTCCAAGCTGTTTACAGGCACAGTAAACTTAGTGTATGTAAACTTCTGACCCACTGGAATTGTGATACAGTGAATTATATGTGAAATAATCTTTCTGTAAACAATTGTTGGAAATATTATTTGTGTCAAGCACAAAGTAGATGTCCTAACCGACTTGCCAAAGGTATAGTTTATTAACAAGAAATTTGTGGAGTGGTTGAAAAACGAGTTTTAATGACTCCAACTGTATATACTGTATTCTATACTATTCTACTGTATTTTAGTCCATGCCACTCTAGCATCGCTCGTCCATATATACACTGCTCAAAAAAAAAAACACATCCTAGATCTGAATGAATGAAATAATCTTATTAAATACTTTTTTCTTTACATAGTTTAATGTGCTGACAACAAAATTACACAAAAATTATCAATAGAAATCAAATTTATCAACCCATGGAGGTCTGGATTTGGAGTCACCCTCAAAATTAAAGTGGAAAACCACACTACAGGCTGATCCAACTTTGATGTAATGTTCTTAAAACAAGTCAAAATGAGGCTCAGTAGTGTGTGTGGCCTCCACGTGCCTGTATGACCTCCCTACAACGCCTGGGCATGCTCCTGATGAGGTGGTGGATGGTCTCCTGAGGGATCTCCTCCCAGACCTGGACTAAAGCATCCGCCAACTCCTGGACAGTCTGTGGTGCAACGTGGCGTTGGTGGATGGAGCGAGACATTATGTCCCAGATGTGCTCAATTGGATTCAGGTCTGGGGAACGGGCGGGCCAGTCCATAGCATCAATGCCTTCCTCTTGCAGGAACTGCTGACACACTCCAGCCACATGAGGTCTAGCATTGTCTTGCATTAGGAGGAACCCAGGGCCAACCGCACCGGCATATGGTCTCACAAGGGGTCTGAGGATCTCATCTCGGTACCTAATGGCAGTCAGGCTACTTCTGGCGAGCCCATGGAGGGCTTTGCGGCCCCCCAAAGAAATGCCACCCCACACCATGACTGACCCACCGCCAAACCGGTCATGCTGGAGGATGTTGCAGGCAGCAGAACGTTCTCCACGGCGTCTCCAGACTCTGTCACGTCTGTCACATGTGCTCAGTGTGAACCTGCTTTCATCTGTGAAGAGCACAGGGCGCCAGTGGCGGATTTGCCAATCTTGGTGTTCTCTGGCAAATGCCAAACGTCCTGCACGGTGTTGGGCTGTAAGCACAACCCCCACCTGTGGATGTCGGGCCCTCATACCACCCTCATGGAGTCTGTTTCTGACCGTTTGAGCAGATACATGCACATTTGTGGCCTGCTGGAGGTCATTTTGCAGGGCTCTGGCAGTGCTCCTCCTGCTCCTCCTTGCACAAAGGCGGAGGTAGCAGTCCTGCTGCTGGGTTGTTGCCCTCCTACGGCCTCCTCCACGTCTCCTGATGTACTGGCCTGTCTCCTGGTAGCGCCTCCATGCTCTGGACACTACGCTGACAGACACAGCAAACCTTCTTGCCACAGCTCGCATTGATGTGCCATCCTGGATGAGCTGCACTACCTGAGCCACTTGTGTGGGTTGTAGACTCCGTCTCATGCTACCACTAGAGTGAAAGCATCGCCAGCATTCAAAAGTGACCAAAACATCAGCCAGGAAGCATAGGAACTGAGAAGTGGTCTGTGGTCACCACCTGCAAAACCAGTCCTTTATTGGGGGTGTCTTGCTAATTGCCTATAATTTCCACCTGTTGTCTATTCCATTTGCACAACAGCATGTGAAATATATTGTCAATCAGTGTTTGCTTCCTAAGTGGACAGTTTTATTTCACAGAAGTGTGATTGACTTGGAGTTACATTGTGTTGTTTAAGTGTTCCCTTTATTTTTTTGAGCAGTGTATAAAGTACCAGTCAAAAGTAGGTGTGTCCAAACTTTTGACTGGTAGTGTATGTATTCTTAATTCATTCCTTACTTAGATTTGTGTGTATTGGTTATATGTTGTGAAATTGTTAGATATTACTTGTTAGATGTTACTGCACTGTCAAAGCTAGAAGCACAAGCATTTCGCTACACACGCAATAACATCTGCTAAACACGTGTGTGTGACCAATAACAATTGGTTCGATTTGAATAAACCGGGAACTACACAAAACCTTCAGGGGACCATGACACAACGTCCTGACCATTTTAGTTCTGGGGACGACCTTGTGGCAATTTGTTTTTGCAGGGAACCAATCCAAACATCTGCCAGCACAATATAATTGTTTACCCCAATTCTGAATACTGTATAAATCTGAATGGTTCTAAAACAGAGCCTTGGGGAACACCATATTTAATTGGTGATTTATAAAGACCAAATACCTACTATTACATAAAACATTCTCAGTGACAATACATGATAAACCTTATGCTAATTTTTCAAATAATCTTCGTGCTACAGAGAAACTATTTCAAATGCCAGATATTTGTAAAGTCATTTATAGCAACTTAAAAAACACAAAACACATAATTCAATTTTACAAAAATAAACAATCAGTTTATGTTTTAGGGTTAAAGCCTAGTTCCTTTTTACAAGCCTGCCTGGTTTTAATGATCCTAAAGCCATAGATAATTGGATTGAAAAGTGGTGGACATATTAGAAAATAAACAAAATAAAGTGTGAGGTATAGGTGGACGATGTGCAGTATAATGTCTGCCTTGTAGAATCACAAATAAACAGTCAATGGAGAAATTCAGCAAAGAGAATATATGTGGTGTACAAGTGATAAACGTTTCTGTTTTGTCTCTTTTGAAGACTTCAAATATATTTTTTGAAATCTTACATATGAGTATATGTTAGGAAATATAGTACAAGCCAAAGAAAGCACAGTTACAACAAGACCCCATATTATATTTGTGTGTAGTATTTGAATAGGAAAGCTTGACTACCGAGTAGTTGTCACAATACACTCTGTCTATAACATTACCACAAAATTGCAGTCGCAAACTCAGGGAGATAGGGATGATATCCATGAAAAAAAGAACATCACCAGGATAGCAGAATTAAGGAACAAATTATTTTAGGTTTCATAATATTGTTATACAGTAGAGCGATGGTTCCCCAAACTTTTCACTCAGACCTCCCTTCATCATTGGGGAATGTCTTCTGTGTAACTAAAACAATACAACAAAATATAGTTTTTTTCACTCATAAATCTACACACATAATGACAAAGCAAAAACAGGTTTTTAGAAACGTTGGCTAATTTCTAAAATAAAAAATAAAAAACATTTACATAGGTAGTCAGACCCTTTGTTGAAGTACCTTTGGCAGCGATTACAGCCTCGAGTCTTCTTGGGTATGATGCTACAAGCTTGGCACATCTGTATTTGGGGATTTTCTCCCATTCTTCTCTGCAGATCCTCTCAAGCTCTGTCAGGTTGGATGGGGAGCATCGCTGCACAGCTATTTTCAGGTCTCTCCAGATATGTTCGATTGGATTCAAGTCCGGGCTCTGGCTGTGCCACTCAAGGACATTCAGAGACTTGTCCCGAAGCCACTCCTGCGTTGTCTTGACTGTGTGCTTAGGGTCATTGTCCTGTTGGAATGTCCTTGAGTGGCCCAGCTCGAGTCTGTGGTCCTGAGCCCCCTGAGAAGGTTGTCATCAAAGATCTCTCTGCACTTTGCTCTGTTCATCTTTCCCTCGATCCTGACTAGTCTCCCAGTCCCTGCCGTTGAAAAACATTCCCACAGCATGATGCTGCCACCACCATGCTTCACCGTAGGGATGATGGCAGGTTTCCTCCAGACGTGAAGCTTGGCATTCAGGCCAAAGAATTCAATATTGGTTTCATCAGACCAGAGAATCTTGAATATCATGGTCTTATAGTCCTTTAGGTGCCTTTTGGCGAACTACAAGCAGGCTGTCATGTGCCTTTTACTAAGGATTGGCTTCCGTCAAGCCACTCTATCATAAAGGCCTGATTGGTGGAGTGCTGCAGAGATGGTTGTCCTTCTGGAAGGTTCTCCCATCTCCCCAGAGGAACTCTGGAGCTCTGTCAGAGTGACCATCGGGTTCTTGGTCACTTCCCTGACTAAGGTACTTCTCCCCTGATTGCTCAGTTTGCCCTGGCGGCCAGCTCTAGGAAGAGTCTTGGTGGTTCCAAAATTCTTCCATTTAAGAATGATGGAGGCGACTGTGTTCTTGGGGACCTTCAGTGCTGCAGAATTTTTTTGGTACCCTTCCCCATATCTGTGCCTCGACACAATCCTGTCTCTGGTCTCTATGGACAATTCCTTTGACCTCATGGCTTTGTTTTTGCTCTGACATGCACTGTCAACTGTGGGAGCTTATATAGAAAGGCGTGAGCCTTTCCAAATCATATCCAATCAATTGAATTTACCACAGGTGGACTCCAATCAAGTTATAGAAACATCTTAAGGATGATCCATGGAAACAGGATACACCTGAGCTCAATTTCGAGTCTCATAGCAATGGAACTGAATACTTATGTAAATAGGGTATTTCTGTTTTTGTTTTTTTTATACATTTGAAAATAAATCTAAAAACTTGTTTTCGCTTTGTCATTATGGGGTATTGTGTGTAGATTGATGAGTTTTTTTTATTTGTTTAATCAATTTTAGAATAAGGCTGTAACGTAACAAAATGTAGAAAAAGGAAAGGGGTCTGATACTTTCCAAATGAACTGTATGTGACAACACCAGTGGGCTGGGCAGCAACGCTATCAGATCTATCATTAACGTTTTTGCAGGAGATTGTGTGCTATGTATTGTGTGCCATGTACAAGAAATACATGGTTAAGTGAAAACAATCCAAAGCCTTTGACAAAGGAACGGGTTCCTTGAAAATATGACCTAACCAGGGAAAACAGAGAATAACTCTGGACCCTATGTCCTAGCTATAGTCTAAAACCTAGGCCCAGAGCTATTCCTGCTGTAGGATATCCTAGGCCAACAGTACACTTTCAGGTCCTACATTCCCAGAGGCGATGACAGAAGGTGTGCATCCCAAATGGCACTCTATTCCCTATATAGTGCACCACCTTTGACCAGAGGGCTCTGGTCAATATAGGGAATAGGGTACCATTTGGAATGCAGTCAAGAACAGCCGTGCTTCTCCTTGAGCCAGGTCTCTACAGGTTAATAGCTGCGTTAATTGGTTCCCAGGGAACGAGGTGCTAGATTGGACTAATGACCTGGTACCTAATGACTCAGTAAACATTTTTATTATGCTCTTGTTATTGGCTTCTGCTTTCCCCATGGTAAAGTATGCATGGAGTAAAAAAATGTACTGGTGTTTCGGACATACTTTTCATTGACAGAACTCCTGAACTTTTTACAGCTTTTTACAGGATGGATGGAGTACATGACAAATGTATCTTATATATACAATAAATCATCATTACCCTTACTGTATTATTTTATTCTGAGGGTCAAACATATCTTACAGCGACCCTGGAAAAACAAGATGGGTATGTGGTTGGCCCACCACCTTACAAGGCCTATTTTCCATTAGGGATAGACGTAATGGGCTTAAATTTTACACATTTACATACGTTTATCCACTGTTGTCAATCGATCCAGACAGTTTTGCATTTCTATATTTGTTCAACACATAGATACAGCAGCCTCTGGCAAAACTGTACATTCAAGTAAAGAATTCAAAGTAAGGAGTTCTGTTTTTTTTTTACATTTGTAAAAGTGCATCAAAGTAAAGATAAACTAAAAAGGAGTACAAAATATATATAACCAAATCATGAAAGCAACAATCAAAGTCTAGGAGGATGGGAAGGCTCATAGAGCTGAGTCTTAAGGCCTGCTTTAAAGGCCCTAACAGTCTGAACAGCCCTGAGATTGTCAGGAAGGGAGTTCCAAAGGCGTGGTGCGTGGGAGCAAAAGAAACGGCCCTCCATTGTGTGTATCCAGGTCCTGGCTACATGGAGCAGCTTGACGTGGCTTAAACTTAGGGTGCGTGGAGGTTCATAGGGGGAGAGTAGGTCTGACAGGTAGGCTGGTCCGATGCCATTGAAGGCTTTGTAGGAAGTGTATTTTAAAGTAAATCCTTTGATGGACAGGTAGTCAGTGGAGATCAGCAAGTGAATAAAAGGTAAATGACAAAATTATACAAATCAGCAAATGTTTTACAAGTCTGATTTTCACAATCCTCAACCCCATTCATTAGTGCACCTATAAGTATCAAAACACACAAGTCAACATCACAAAAAAAAAACAATCAGGCCAGAAAAGGTCACATTAATGTTTAGCTTATGTTTTAGGGTACAAGCCTGTCTGATTTTAGCCATCCTAACTCCATACACAATAGGATTTAAAAGTGGCTAGCACATCAGATAGTACACTGATAAAATAGTGTGTACAGTTGGAACATTTTTCATAGGCCTATCAAATCTACTCTGGAGCAGAGTTAAGAAACAGCCAAAAGAGAAGTTGAGCAGCGAGGCCAGATGAGAAATAAAGGTACTGAAAACTTTCTGTCTGGTCTCGATGGAAGATTTCAAACAAATAGTCAGAATCTTAATATAAGAGGACACACTAGTAATTAAAGGGACAGTGACCACAGAATCCATAGATGTTATTAACTGGTGTGTCTGAAATTGAACAGGCAAGTTTTACTACCAGGTATTTGTCACAATACACTTTGTCTATAAAGTTCCGACACAATTGCAAATGAATGGTTAAAGACAGTATTATGAGGCATTTTGGAAACGAGTACAACCATATTGCACCAATTAAAATACACACCCTGTTGGGTGTCATGATGATATTATACTGTTGTGGATAACATATAGCAAGGTACCTGTCATAGGACATGGCTGCTAAATTGCTGAATTCAATAGTTCAATATGTGTACATGCAAAAGATCTGTAGGTAACAGTACACAGTGGAAACTGCATGGTCATCTGAAACCAAATGAGTCATGAGAGCAGGAAACAAAGCACTGCTACCATACAAGACATTTACAAACAAACTGCACATAAACAGATATATGGGTTAGTGATGGCTTCTCTCCATACAATTTAACCACAATAAGCACTGTGTTCACAAAAACTATGGAGACGTGTAAGACAGTTATTATGAAATACAAGTACTTTAAGTGTCAACTGTCATTATAACAAGTTAGTATAAATGACGTGTGATGAGTGTGATTAGAAGGAGTCAGGCGCAAGAGGGTAAATCACTGAATACAGAGTTTATTTCATCGTGCACAGTTTAGCTGGATAGCGACCACAAAATACAGGCACAGGGGAACAATCTACCCCGGCAATACAAGGTACGGGTAGCTCCAACAAAATACAGGTACAGGGGAAATATCTACCCCGGCAATACAAGGTACGAGTAGCTCCACCGAGCTACACTCAATTCACATGAAACTATCACCCACAAGGACAAGGGGGCAGAGGGAACACTTATACACAAACTAATGAGGGGATATGAACCAGGTGTGTGTAATTGACAAGACAAGACAAATGGAATGATGATATATGGAGCGGCAGTGGCTAGTAAGCCGGTTACGACGAACACCGAAGTCTGCCCTAACAAGGAGGGGAGGTAGCCTCGGCGGAAGTCGTGACATGACGTGAATTGTGTTGAGTTCATTATTTTCCTAATAGTACCTATAGAAGTATATAAAAATAAAAACAGGATTTGTCTTCAAGAGGATTTAAGTCTAGATCACCTGGTATCTTTCTCCAGACTGCCGTGGTATAGACATAGGCCTTCTACTGTATGTTCTGTGTCAGTGGGCTATTCCACACTAAACTACTGTCACATCACTGACGTTTTATACCTTTTAAAGGAAGAACAAAACCAGTATATATCAGTGTGTTTACTTGAACTCCAATGACACCAATAATTAAATTGTCATGGTGTGACTCTCAGCCTACTGTGGGTGGTTAGGTTAGTGACAAAATAAAGGCAAATTATTGGTTGATGGAGATGACTGACATGTTGGGGGAGGTGATTGACAAGGTGAACAATTCTGTGATTTTATTTGATCATGTGAAAAATAGCTACTGTGTAATTTAAATAATATAGTGCAGGTTAAAATGAATTGATCCATTAGTGCTTAATCTTGAGAACCCTACAGAGAGAAGATTGTTGAACACTTTCCTAGCTTTCAGTTGTCCTGAACTGTCACGCCCTGGCTCTGGGACTCTGTTATGTTGAGCCAGGGTGTGTTGTTTCTATGTTTTTTGTGTGCTAGGGTGATTGTCTAGTTCATTTGTTTCTATGTTGGCCGGTGTGGTTCTCAATCAGAGGCAACGTGTATCAGCTGTTGCTTGTTGTCTCTGATTGGGAACCATACTTAGGCAGCCTGTTTTCCACAGTGCGTTGTGGGATCTTGTTCCGTGTATGGTTAGTGTTTGTAACCAAGGACGTCACGTTATCATTTTGTTGTTTTGTTCGTGTGGTACTCTAAATAAATAAGTATGTTCGCAAATCACACTGCGCATTGGTCCACTGTGTTTGACGATCATGACAGAAGATACCACCTCGACTGGGTCAAGCAGCGTGAGGAGGAGAGAGGCTGGACTTGGGAGCAGAGGAGCGAGAGTCTGGCGAGAGCCATGGAGGCCTGGCCCACGGGGAGGAGAGACGCCCAGAACATTTTTAGGGGGGGGCTCACGCCGTGGACGACGGGACAGCAGGAGGCCGGGATAGAGTGGTTCAGCGGGTTGGCAAAGGAGGCCGCCAGGTTACGGGAGTCACTGGTCACCAGGGGGAAGGAGAATGTAGAGGCACGGCGAGAGGTACTGGGGTGTGTTGCCAGTCCGGTCCGGCCCGTTCCTGATCCCCGCGTAGGGCCAGTGGTGTGTGTTTCCAGTACGGTCCGGCTTGTTCCTGTCCCTCGCGCCGAGCCTGTGGTGCGCACTGTGTTTGACGATCGTGACATGAACGGTTGCTGAACATTCGTTTTCTCAAGATTAACTGTAGAACTTTAGATCACCTACAAATGTCTCAAAATATACGTTTTTTATTTTATTTGGAGTCATTAGATAATATGCTTTGGTACTGTCCATATGTAGCTTGTTTTTGGTCATAGGTTCAGGAATGGCTGAAGAATTGCAAAATTTGCCTGGAGCTAACTCTGCAAATAGCAGAGTAAAAAGTCATAGTCATAGTCATAGTCAATTGATCAATAATATAATAATACTTTTAGCAAATAAAAATATCTTTAATTTACAACATGTAGAATCTATGAGAATAGAAATCACAGCACAGTTGAAAAATATATGGCAAATAGAAATCAAAACTGTATGGTGTTCAGAGATAGATGGGAGGGGTTGAGTGGAGCTGAAGATTGGGACTAAAAACAAACAACAGATAGCTATTTAAATATATACTGTGTCCGTAAAATGTATATAGTATGTATAAGCTGGAAGTAGAAGCCTAAGTGTTGTTGTCCATGAGTTTACTCCAATTAGGGGAGGGATGGTACATGTAAATGTAAATATACAATTTATATACAGTGAGCGAAAAAAGTATTTGATCCCCTGCTGATTTTGTACGTTTGCCCACTGACAAAGAAATGATCAGTCTATAATTTTAATGGTAGGTTTATTTGAACAGTGAGAGACAGAACAAAAAAAATCCAGAAAAACGCATGTCAAAAATGTTATAAATTGATTTGCTTTTTAATGAGGGAAATAAGTATGTGACCCCCTCTCAACCAGAAAGATTTCTGGCAATACAGTCTCTTTACAAAGTACCAATTGCTTGTGTGCGTGTTAATGAATATCATACAGATTGGTTTCCCACACCCTCGGGTGTAAAATAAGGAGATGCCTTATCACCGACTTTGTTTGCTATGTTTATAAATGATTTGGCAAAATAAATTAAACAGTTAAATATTGGAGTAAGATATGATGAAATGCTAAGTATCCTTTTATATGCTGATTATATTATTTTGACGGCAGAAACTGAACAAGACCTGCAGAACATGTTATTATTGTAATGAATACTCAGGGAGAAAAAGGTGTGGATTCACGCACAGAGCGTGGCAGGTGTTTATTTCGCCTTCGCAGAAGGCAGGACGTTGGGCCAGCCCCACGTCCATCAGGTTTCCGGCGGCCCCAGAATCCACCATTGCATGTGCCCGATGCGCAGCGCGGGCCCAATGAACCCTGACGGGGAGAAAAGTCTGGGAGTCTCTGGAGTTGGGGTTTCGGTTCCGGCTTGCTAGCACCCCTCCCGATACTAGCGAGCCCTCTTGTTTCCCGGCTTCTCCGGGCATTAGTTTCAGTGGTGACCTGCCTGGCCGCAGTACAGGCAATGTCCCTGGCGCAGACGCCTCTGCCTCTCCATCCTGAACCAGCACGCTGCACCCAGCTGCATAGACTCCTCCTGAGGCGTTTCCTCCCTGAATCGGCTGAAAGCCTCCATCCCTCTCTCATGCGCCCTCTCACGACGCTGATTGTCTACCCGCACCAAGAGGTCGACGAGACCATCCAGTCGCTGAAGGAGATTTCATCCTTCATCCCCTCCGATAGCCCCTGCACGTAAAGGACGACCAGGGCGGCCTCCTCCCATCCTGCCTCTCAAGCCCGGGTCCAGAACTCCACAGAGTAGTCGGCCACCGAACGGTCACCCTACCGACAGGCCGTGAGCCGCCACCCGAGAGGTGTCGAACACCTTGCGTAGCTCCCGGGTGAATTGGTAGGAGATGGTGAAACAAGGATCTTTACTGGTGGTCCCGAAGCCAGGATAATAAACAACGGACTTAACACGATAAAAGAAAGGTGGAGCAAATAAGTCTCCAAAAACAGGCTGACAGCTAAAATACGAAATAGTAACTACGACTGAAATAATAAAGAAACAGGGAGAACACTTCTCGAGTACCTGTACATACTTCTCCGATCAGACACTGATTATTACTGCTGGGCATAGAGAAACTAGCAGAGAAAACTGAGAAAGGGAACACAGGGAAGTGAGTGCATAAATACATAGGTGAAACAGGTAGACACATGTGACATCAATAGGTATGTTGATTAGTCCAGACTGTGAGTAAGGAGGTGCTTAAGGTTGTCAGAGGATGACACCCAGTGGGTCCCTCCGGAACTGCGACCCCCTCCTGTAACACTTTTCTATTAAAAACTTTGAAAGGTTTTAACTTTCCAGCTGAAATAATACATGTAAAAAAAATTTATACGTATATAAATATCCTAAAGCAAAAATATACACAAATAATACAATTATGAAATTGCTTTAGAAAGGGGAACAAGACAGGTATGTCCTCTCTCCCCCCTCATGTTTGCACTGGCAATTGAACCGCTTGTAGAAATAATTAGACAGGACCCAAATGTAACAGGTATCAGTATTGATTAACATGAATATAAACTAAACTTATTTGCAGACCGTCTCCTGATATGCCTGACCATTATTGAAAACTCAATGCCCCCCTCTCTTAAAAATATGTTCAGATTACCCAAAATGTCAGAATATAAAATGTATGTGGAACAAAAATGAAATGATGGTAATAGGAAAAATTTAATGTTTAACTCATGATCTAGAGCAATACTTTAAGTGGACCACAAAAAATATCATATACTTAGGATGCTTAATAAGTGACAACAAACAACAAAATATATAAAGATATATTTGGTAATACTTATACTTGGTATAATATAATAAGTATACTTGGTAATAACAGACTTTATATGAGCAAATAAAACTAATAGAATAAAAAGGAAAGTTTTACATCTTCCTAAGTCTGAGTGTGGTTTTAACCTTCCAGGAACTGTATCAACTCTCCACCCAAGGATTTTACTTGAAACATTAAATTCACTAAAGAGTAACAATGGGTACATATTGAAGATGTGCATGCTCATCCCCAGAATCTTTTCATGTGTCTATTTTCAAAGGATAAAGCTAAGAACATTAACAACTTCATAGTTTAGAACACTATAACAACATGGAAGAAAAGAGAGAGCGAGAGTTGCACCCCTCCTCAAAAAACCAACACTCGATCCCTCCAATGTCAACAACTACAGACCAGTATCCCTTCTTTCTTTTCTCTCCAAAACTCTTGAGCGTGCCGTCTCTAGCCAACTCTCCTGCTATCTCTCTCAGAATGACCTTGATCCAAACCAGTCAGGTTTCAAGACTGGTCATTCAACTGAGACTGCTCTTCTCTGTGTCACGGAGGCTCTCCGCACTGCTAAAGCTAACTCTCTCTCCTCTGCTCTTATCCTTCTAGACCTATCCGCTGCCTTTGATACTGTGAACCATCAGATCCTCCTCTCCACCCTGTCCGAGTTGGGCATCTCTGGCGCTGCTCACTCTTGGATTGCATCCTACCTAACAGGTCGCTCTTACCAGGTGGCGTGGCGAGAATCTGTCTCCGCACCACGTGCTCTCACCACTGGTGTCCCCCAGGGCTCAGTTCTAGGCCCTCTCCTTTTCTCTCTATACACCAAGTCACTTGGCTCTGTCATATCCTCACATGGTCTCTCCTATCATTGCTACGCAGACGACACACAATTCATTTTCTCCTTTCCCCCTTCTGATAACCAGGTGGTGAATCACATCTCTGCATGTCTGGCAGATATATCAGTGTGGATGTCGGATCACCACCTCAAGCTGAACCTCGGCAAGACGGAGCTGCTCTTCCTCCCGGGAAAGGACTGCCCGCTCCATGATCTCGCCATCATGGTTGACAACTCCATTTTGTCCTCCTCCCAGAGTGCAAAGAACCTTGGCGTGACCCTGGACAACACCCTGTCGTTCTCTGCTAACATCAAAGTGGTGACCCGATCCTGCAGGTTCATGCTCTACAACATTCACAGAGTACGACCCTACCTTACACAGAAACCGGCAAAGGTCCTAATCCAGGCACTTGTCATCTCCCGTCTGGATTACTGCAACTCGCTGTTGGCTGGGCTCCCTGCCTGTACAATTAAACCCCTACAACTTATCCAGAACGCTGCAGCCCGTCTGGTGTTCAACCTTCCCAAGTTCTCTCATGTCACCCCGCTCCTCCGCACACTCCACTGGCTTCCAGTTGAGGCTCGCATCTACTACAAGACCATGGTGCTTGCCTACGGAGCTGTGAGGGGAACGGCACCTCCTTACCTTCAGGCTCTGATCAGACCCTACACCCAAACGAGGGCACTCCGTTCATCCACCTCTGGCCTGCTAGCCCCCCTACCTCTACGGAAGCACAGTTCCCACTCAGCCCAGTCAAAGCTATTCACTGCTCTGGCACCCCAATGGTGGAACAAGCTCCCCCACGACGCGAGGACAGCGGAGTCACTGACCACCTTCCGGAGACACTTGAAACCCTACCTCTTTAAGGAATACCTGGAATAGTATAAAAGTAATCCTTCTACCCCGCCCTCCCCCACCCCCCCATAAAAAAAAGTGGTTGTCCCACTGGCTATCATAAGTTGAATCCACCAATTTGTAAGTCGTTCTGGATAAGAGCAATTGCTAAATGATGTAAATGTAAATGTAAATGTAAAATGAAAGATATGCAAGAACCAATATCACTCCCTAAAAACACAACTCTATGCAACAATTCTTGAATAGCTTTTCAGAATTCACAGATAAATTGGTCCACATGGAAAACTAAAGGCATAAAAAAACATAAATTACTTGGTAATAGGAAATACATTTATTTCCATGACAGCATTAAAAAGTAATTTTGGATTGAGCAATGTAAGTATTTTCAAATACATGCAACTTAAAAGTTTTATATCACTTTTATTTAAAAAAAATTGGACATCAGAGCAATCTTGAGGGAATCCTATTTGAGTCAGGAAAGGATATTCATATGATAGGTATGCTATACAAAATGTTACAGAGATCCTATCCAACAGCCAATCTCTTGGAAAAAAATATAAACTATTGGAACCAAGACTTAAAAATAACTGATATTGGCACAAGATGGAGGGAATGTTGGAACAGAACTTCTGAAATTACAGTTAACGAAAATGTTTGCTTAATCCAGTATAAACAAATGTATAGAATTTATTATATAAGAGACAAAATTGACAAATTCTCAGCACAAGTCTTAAGCGTAAAACTATCATTGACTCAATAATCCATGCCTTCTGGGAATGTTATAAAGTCCAAAAGCTGTGGGCGGAGGTAGAAAGTTGGCTGTCAGAAGTGTACTTTTATTCCGTCTGTCTGCATATTTCAAGACATGGCATATGAGATGGCATATGAGATACCCGATGGGTTGGACAATACTTTTCTTACATTTTTTTACATTTTAGTCATTTAGCAGACGTTAGTGAGTACATACATTTTCTCTTTTTTTCAATAATCTTGAAAAAATGTATACTTAAAAACTGGAAATCAACCAATCTTCAGTCGTTAAAACAATTGAAAGCTAAAATGCTTTATTATCAAAATATTGAAAGTGTGTGGGCGAAGGAGAGAAACAAAATGGTGCAGTTTGAGGCCATGTGGCAGAGAGTGATGCGGGCACTGTAGATGGGGGTGTGAGCATAAGGGTCTGGGCAGGTGTGATGTAGTTGATGTTTGTATGATGTTGTGGTTTGTATGTGCATGTTTTGTGTTGTTAAAAAATATCATTAAATATTTCAACAACAAAAAAGAACTCTACTCACTTCAAGGTCTTTAGGCTTGCTGCATACGGTGATATCGGACAATTTCAGTATTTCATCAAATCAAATGTTATTTGTCACATGCGCCGAATACAACAGGTGTAGACCTTACAGTGAAATGCTTACTTACAAGCTCTTAACCAACAATGCAGTTTTAAGAAAGAATAAAAAATAATTAAAAAAAAAAAGTAACAAATAATAAAGAGCAGCAATAAAATAACAATAATGAGGCTATATATAGGGGGTACTGGTACCGAGTCAATGTACGGGGGCACCCGTTAGTTGACGTAATTGAGGTAATATGTACATGTAGGTAAAGTTATTCAAGTGACTATGCATAGATAATAAACAGAGAGTAGCAGCAGCGTAAAGGGCGGTCAGAGGCCGAGCAGTTGCCATACCAGGCAGTGATGCAACCAGTCAGGATGCTCTCGATGGTGCAGCTGTAGAACATTTTGAGGATCTGAGGACCCATGCCAAATCTTTTCCGTCTCCTTAGGGGAAATAGGTTTGTAACTGTATTATATTTGTTCAGCATTCTTGCCAATGCTTTGCTTATTGAAGTTATCTGCATTGAAAGAAGCATTCATGAACCCATGTATATGTTTCTATGTGCTTTGTTTGTTAATCAGCTGTATGGGAACACTGGTTTGTTTCCTGCTCTCATGTTTTACTTACTCTCTGACACACATTATATTTCCCTTCTGTATTGTTACCTCCAGATTGATGTGTTGTACACATACACTATAACGGAATGTAGTAATTTAGCAGTTATGTCCTATGACAGGTACACTCTTACAAAAAAGGGTTTCAAAAGGGTTCTTCGGCTTCCCCCATAGGAGAACCCTTTCTGGTTTCAGGTAGAGCCCTTTTTGGTTCCATGTAGAACTATTTTGGGTTTCATGTAGAACCCTCTGTGTAAAGGGGTTGTACATGGAACTCAAAATGGTTCTACCTGGAACCAAAAGGGGTCTACCTGGAACCAAAAACAGTTATTCAAAGGGTTCTCCTATGGGGACAGACAAATAACTATTTTAAGTTCTAGAGAGCACCTTTTTTTGTAAGAGTGTACATGTCTATTTGTTATCCTCTGCGATATAACAATATTATGACACCTAAAATAATTTGTGGCTTAATTCTACTGTCCTGGTTGTATTCTTTTTTTCATGAACGCAATCCCTCAGTTTGTGACTGCAATTTTGTGGTATCATTATAGAGAGTGTATTGTGATCTCCTTGGTACTCAAGCTTGCCTGTTCAAATGCTATGCTGAATAACATATGGGGTCTTGTTGTCACTGTGCTTTCTTTGGCTTGTACTATAGTTCCTACAATATACTCATATGTAAGAATTCTAGAAATATGCTGAAAGTCTAAAGAGATGAACCAGAAAGCATTTAACACTTGTACATTCTGGTGGAAGAACAAAATGGTTTTCATAAATCCAGAGCCTGTTTAGATCATATCTTCTCGGTCTGTACAATAATCAGAAATAGATTACACCAAGAGAAGCCTACTTTTGCATGTTTCATTGATTTCCAGAAAGCTTTTGATTTTGTAAATAGGGATATTTTAGCCTATAGTTTGTTAAAGACAGGGGTTGATGGGAAATGTTATCACGCAATCCAGTCTCTTTACAAAGTACCAATTGCTTGTGTGCGTGTTAATGAATATCATACAGATTGGTTTCCCACACCCTCGGGTGTAAAATAAGGAGACGCCTTATCACTGACTTTGTTTGCTATGTTTATAAATTATTTGGCTAAATAAATTAAACAGTTAAATATTGGAGTAAGATATGATGAAATGCTAAGTATCCTTTTATATGCTGATGATATTATTTTGACGGCAGAAACTGAACAAGACCTGCAGAACATGTTATTATTGTAATGAATACTCAGGGAGAAAAAGGTGTAGATTCACGCACAGAGTGCTGCAGGTGTTTATTTCGCCTTCGCAGAAGGCAGGAATCGTGGTCACAGTCAGGCAATGGTCATACACAGGTAGGTAAACAGGCAAGTGAAACAAAACTAGGACTGAAGGCTATAACTGGTTCTCACAAACGAGCTAGGAAAAGGCTTAGTAGAGTCAAAACGAACAATACCTCAAGGCACCAACAGAAGGAACTGAACTAAATAAGGAGCTATGAGACCAGGTGAGTAATTAACACAGGTGAAATCAATGAACAAAAATTAAAGACAGGGCTACGTTCAAGAACACAAGGTGAACTAAGAAAATATATACCCCCCCCTACCCCCAAAGGGAGGCTCCTGACGACCCAACGGCACCGGAGGGTGGAGCGGGCGGGGGAGCAGAGGCGGCTGCCTACCTCTGGGGCGAGGCCCGGCAGTCTGGATCGACACGGTCGTGGACTGACCCGACGTTCTGCGTCAAGGCTGATGTCCAGTGGGTCTGTTCGGGGGTCGACCCCGAAGACGGGGAGCGGGACGATCCGGACGGTTACGGTGGAATGCCAGAATCATCTCTGGGTTGAGGATGTCCTGGTCGGGGACCCAGGACCGGTCTTCAGGCCCATAACCTTCCCAGTCCACTAGATAGTGGATGCGACCTCTCAGGCGTTTGGAATCAATGATGGCCTGAATGGCGTAGGCAGGTTCCCCTCCGACGTCCAACGGTGGGGGCGCACTGCGAGTTGAGACTGGAGGATGAAGAGGACTGTAGGTGACCGGTTTTAACAGAGACACATGGAAGGACGAGGATATTTTATACTGACGGGGTAACTGGAGGCGGTACGTGACAGGGTTGATGCGATGAGTTATCTTGAAGGGAAAAATTAAGCGAGAACAGAACTTTTTGCAGGTGATGCGTAGCCGGATGTCTCTGGTAGAGAGCCACCCACGCTGTCCGGGGTGAAAGAGTGGTGTAGGTCGGCGACCCCCAGTCGGTCACAGAAGGCTCGCCACACCCGGGAGACAAACTGGGGCCCACGTTCAGAGACTATGTCCTCCGGAATCCCTTACAGATGGAACACCTGTTGGAACATACACTCAGTCAATTCCATGGCGTTAGGTAAATGAGGAAAAGGAACCAGACGACACATTTTAGAAAAACGGTCTACTATGACAAGGATGGTGGTGATACCAGAGGATTCAGGAAGGTCTGTGATGAAGTCAACAGCTATGTGGGACCAGGGTCTGTGAGGGATTGGCAAAGGTTGAAGCTTACCGGAAGGGAGAGGACGAGGGCTTTTGGTTTGGGCGCAGACTGTACAGGAGAATACGTAATCCCTGACGTCGAATGCCAGTGAGGACCACCAGAACTTATTGGCTAGAAGTTTGGTGGTTCGTGTAATGCCCGGATGTCCTGACACCAAGGACATGTGACACCATTGCATCAGTTGGAGTCTAACAGTTGCTGGTACGTAACTCTTCCCAGCTGGTGTCTCAGGAGGAGGTTAGGGCTTCTTGTATAGCAGAGTGAACCTCCCACTGTACCGGTCCCATAACGCAAGAGGAAGGAAGAATGGGTGTAGGGTCAGAGTAACTGGTCGGAATGTCAAACTGGCGGGAGAGAGCATCAGCCTTTACATTTTTCTTTGCAGGGATGTTAGTAACATGAAAATGGAAGTGTGTGAAGAGAGCCCAGCGGGCTTGTCTGGAGTTTAACCTCTTGGCCCCTCTGATATATTCCAGATTACGATGATCTGTTAGGACGAGAAAGGGATGTTGTGTGCCCTCCAACCAGTGGCGCCACTCCTTGATGGCCAGCTTGATGGTGAGGAGTTCTGTTCCCCACATCGTAATTCCTCTCAGCAGAGGATAACTTCCTGGAGAAGAACGCACAGGGATGTGATTTGAGATGTTCCCACCCGCTAAGAGAGTATGGCTCTTTCTCCTACTTCGGAGGCATCCATCTCCAGGGGGAAAGGAAGGATCGGATCAGGTTGGAAAGGACAGGAGCAGAGGTGAAGAGGCGTTAAGGTGTTGAAAGCAGTCAGTGTGGTATCAGTCCATTGAAGGGTCCGGGTCTTTTAGCTGGCATGGTAAGGACAATGAGGGGAGCGGCAGTAGAACTGAAGTTCCGAATGAATCGGCAATAGACGTTGGAAAACCCAATGAAACGTTGGAGTTCCTTAACGGTGGTGGGTTTGGGCCAGTTACTGACAGCGGTTACTTCTTCTCATCCATGCTGACCCGTCCAGGTGTCAGTACGAAACCGAGGAAGTTTACAGAGGTTACGTGGAAGGTGCTATTTTCAGTCTTCACATAAAGGTTATGGTCAAGGATCTGTTTATGAACGTTTTGTACATGTTGTATGTGTTCCTTTAGGGAGTGGGAGTAAATCAGGATGTCATCAATGTAGACGATGAGAAAGCGGTTGATCATATCCTGGAAAAACTTGTTCGTAAAGGATTGGAAGACGGCAGGGGCATTAGTAAGGCCATAGGGCATGACAAGGTATTCGTAGTGCCCTCATGCGGTGATAAAGGCCGTCTTCCATTTGTCGCCTTTACGTATATGGACAAGGTTATAAGCACTCCGCAGGTCGAGTTTTGTATAGATGTTGGTGTGGCCCACTTGTTCAAGGGTCGCTGGGATCAGAGGAAGAGGGAAAAGGTTATTGACCGTGACGTCATTCAGGGATTGGTAATCAATACATGGACGAAGACCACCGTTCTTTTTTCCAACAAAGAAGAAGCTGGACGCAGCCGGGGAAGAAGAACGAATGAAACCGTTTGAGTGCTTCATCAATGTATTTCTCCATTGCCTCATTTTCCGGGATATATAGGGGGTAAATACGGCCCTTCGTTGGGGACACTCCAGGGAGTTAGTCAATAGCACAGTCCACTGGGCGATGTGGTGGCAGAGTGGAGGCCTTGATTTTGCTGAAGATATTGCTGTACTGGGCGTATTCAGATGATATGGCGGGTGGCACTGCAGAGGCAGTGTCCTCAATGGTGGTGGCTCTGCAGGGTGGGCTGAGACAACTGGTGAAGCAGGTAGAAGACCAGGACAGTAGTTCACCTTGTCGCCTCGAGATGGCAGGGTCGTGACGACAAAGCCAGGGGTGTCCGAGGATGAGTTGCTGTTTGGGGGATGAGAGTTCCATTAGTTGAATGGTTTCGATGTGGAAGACTCCAATCTGGAGGGTAACGCTCTGTGTCAGGTGCGTAATGAAGCCTGTGCCCAATGGCTGCCCGTCCAGGGTGTTAATCCTTAAGGAAGGGGTGTCAGGTGTTAGATCAATGTCAAGCTCTTGTACTAGCTGATGATCGATAAAACTACCTGCTGCTCCCGAATCTATCAAGCCCTCTACGTACTTCGTAACCCCCTTCACGGTTATCAATACGGGGATGGAGAATTGCTTCTGGGAGATATTTAGAAATACGGACCCGCCAACCTGTACGGCAGCGGAGGGACCCTTCTCATCTCTCTTTAGGGGGCGAACAGGGCAATGGCTGAGTAGATGATCTTTCCCTCCACAGTATAGGCAGAGCCCTTCTTGGATCCGCCTTTGACGTTCGATACACGGGAGAGGAGCATGGCCCAACTGCATGGGCTCTGGAAGACTCGGACGGGTTGACGGAATCATGGAAAGAGATGGTTTCGGGTTCCTGGGTGGCAGAGTTATTCGGCGGTCGGCAATGAGGTGGTCGATGGAGATGGACATACGAATGTATTGATTTGAATCCTGAAGGTCACCTCTACAGGCCAGCGCCTGAAGTTCCCTGTTGAGACCTCTTCGGTAGACGGTAAGTAAAGCAGCCTCACTCCATCCACTCCCTGCAGCCAAGGTGCAGAACTCGAGGGCATACTCGGCAGCTGAATTGCGTCCTTGTTGAAGGTCTATGAGGAGGTCTCCTATAGGATGACCGGAAGAAGAGTGATCGAATACCTCTTTGAAGAGGTTGTGGAAATGGGTATTGGATCCGAATTCTGTGCTGTTGGCAGTCCATATGGCGGTGGCCCAATTCAGGGCTTTGCCTGTGAGTAGAGACAACAAAATCCACCCTGCTCTTGTTGGTGGCGAAGTTAGTGGGATTGTGCTCAATGTATTTGCTGCATTGCATCAGAAATCCCTGACATTTCCCAGGTGAACCGTCATATTTTCCAGGCATGGATATGAATGAAGGAGGGCTATGGATTACGATACCTGGTATCGGAGGAGTAGGGATAGGCTGGCGGAGAAGATGGCAGATTACCTCCATACGCTCCTCTTGCTGGGTTAGGCGCCACTGTAGCTCCGCTGAATCCATTCCGTTTTGGTGAGGTGTTCTGTAATGAATACTCAGCGAGAAAAAGGTGTAGATTCACGCACAGAGTGCTGCAGGTGTTTATTTCGCCTTCGCAGAAGGCAGGAATCGTGGTCACAGGCAGGCAATGGTCATACACAGGTAGGCAAACAGGCAGGTGAATCAAAACTAGGACTGAAGGCTATAACTGGTTCTCACAAATGAGCTAGGAAAAGGTTTAGTAGTGTCAAAACAAACAATACCTCACAAGGCACAAATAGAATGAACTGAACTAAATAAGGAGCTGATGAGACCAGGTGAGTAACTAACTAATGAAAGACAGGGCTACGTTCAAGAAGACATTGACTGACTTCCATGTCTTAAAGTAATGGACTGTCATTTCTCTTTGCTTATTTGAGCTGTTCTTGCCATAATATGGACATTGTCTTTTACCCCCCCACCCCAACCTTGTCACAACGCAACTGATTGGCTCAAATGCATTAAGAAGGAAAGAAATTCCACCAATTAACTTTTAACAAGGCACACCTGTTAATTGAAATGCATTCCAGGTGACTACCTCATGAAGCTGGTTGAGAGAATGCCAAGAGTGTGCAAAGCTGTCATCAAGGAAAAGGGTGGCTATTTGAAGACTCTCAAATATAAAACACTTTTTTGGTTACTACATGATTCCATATGTGTTACTTTCATAGTTTGATGTCTTCACTATTGTAGAAAACAGTAAAAATAAAGAAAAACCCTTGAATGAGTAGGTTTGTCCAAACTTTTGACTGGTACTGTAAGTGCAAACAGGAGACAAAGGGGTGTGAGACATGGGTTTGATCCTAGACACATGAAAAATGATCTTGGATACGGGGAAAGGGCCAATAAAATGGAGGGAAAGTTTACGATACTCCACCCGGAGGGGCAGATCACAGGTGGACAGCCATACCTTCTGCCCGAGACAATACTAGTGAGCCGGGTTCCGGTGGTGGTCCGCTTGTCGTCAGTACCTGGAGGTGGTCTTGAGAAGAGCCGACTGGGCTCTCTTCCAGGTATGACGACAGTGGCCAACAAACATCTGGGCCGAGGGTATACCGATCTCTTCCCCTTGCTCCGGGAAGAGCGGGGGCTGATAACCCAGTGAACACTCAAAGGGCAAAAGACCCGTGGCAGAGCAGGGAAGGGTGTTATGGGTGAATTCGACCCACACTAGTTGCTGGCTCCAGCTGGTGGTGTTGGCGTAGACCAGGCAGTGCAGAGCTGTCTCCAGGTCTTGGTTAGCTCGCTCCAACTGACCGTTGGAATGAGGGTGGAAACTGGAGGACAGGCTGGCCGACGACCCAATGAGTGTGCAGAACACCTTCCAGAACTGGGACGAGAACTGAGGACCCCGTCGGAGACCATGTCCACAGGGAGTCCATGGATCCGGAAGACGTGCTCCACCCGGTCGGTATGAGAGGGAGAAGTTGAACCGGGTGAAAAGCAGGGCCCACCAGGCTTGCCTGGAATTGAGACACTTCGCGTTGCAGAGATATTCAAAGTTCTTGTGGTCTGTCCACACAATGATTGGATGTTCCGCACCCTCCAGCCACTGCCTCCACTCCTCCAATGCCATCTTCACCGCGAGAAGCTCACAATTCCTCACATCGTAATTCCTCTCCCTGGTGTTGAAACGATGGGAGAAGAAGGCACAGGAATGTAACTTGAGGTCCAGAGCCGAACACTTGGACAGGATCGCCCCCACTCAGACATCCAAAGCGTCGGCCTCCACCACGAAATGGCGGGACGGGTCAGAATGAACCAAGATGGGAGCAGTGGTGAAACGGTGTTTGAGATCCCGGAACGCCCGGTCAGCAGCCGGGGACCATGTGAACGGAACCTTGGGAGAGGTGAGTACCGACAGGGGGGATGCCAGGGTGCTGTAACGCCGGATATAGCGGCGATAAAGGTTGGCGAACCCCAGGAAACGTTGCAGCTGCACTCTGGACGTAGGCTGGGGCCAATACACCACCGCTCTCACCTTCCCGGGATACAGTGAGGGAAAAAAGTATTTGATCCCCTGCTGATTTTGTACGTTTGCCCACTGACAAAGACATGATCAGTCTATAATTTTAATGGTAGGTTTATTTGAACAGTGAGAGACAGAATAACAACAAAAATATCCAGAAAAACGCATGTCAAAAATGTTTTCAATTGATTTGCATTTAAGAGGGAAATAAGTATTTGACCCCTTTGCAAAACATGACTTAGTACTTGGTGGCAAAAACCTTTTTGGCAATCACAGAAGTCAGACGTTTCTTGTAGTTGGCCACCAGGTTTGCACACATCTCAGGAGGGATTTTGTTCCACTCCTCTTTGCAGATCTTCTCCAAGTCATTAGGGTTTCGAGGCTGACGTTTGGCAACTCAAACCTTTAGCTCCCTCCAAAGATTTTCTATGGGATTAAGGTCTGGAGACTGGCTAGGCCACTTCAGGACCTTAATGTGCTTCTTCTTGAGCCACTCCTTTGTTGCCTTGGCTGTGTATTTTGGGTCATTGCCATGCTGGAATACCCATCCACGTCCCATTTTCAATGCCCTGGCTGAGGGAAGGAGGTTCTCTCACAAGATTTGACGCTACATGGCCCCGTCCATCATCCCTTTGATGCGGTGAAGTTGTCCTGTCCCCTTAGCAGAAAAACACCTGTCACGCCCTGGCTCTGGGGACTCTTAAATGTTGAGCCAGGGTGTGGATTTGCTATGTTTAGTTTTTCTATGTTTTCTTCTAGATCGTTTAGATCTATGTTGGCCAGGGTGGTTCCCAATCAGAGGCAGCTGTAGCTCGTTGTCTCTGATTGGGGACCATACTTAGGCAGCATGTTGGCCCAGTTAGTTTGTGGGATCTTGTTCCATATATGTTTGTTTTGTATTAACCTAGGACTTCACGTATCGTTTGGTTTGTTGTTTTGATCGTGCATTAAGTACTAATTAAAAATGTACGCTTACCACGCTGCGCCTTGGTCCGTGTCTTCAGTCAACGATCGTGACAGAAGATCCCACCATAAGAGGACCAAGCAGCGTGCCCAGGAGGAGAAGATGGCGATGTCCCAGGTGGGCAAATGGTGGTCTTGGGAGGAGATATTCGCGGGCAGAGGGCCATGGGCAAAGGTAAATGCCCAGGCATTAGAGGAGAAACGGCGCCAACCGCGCCGACGACGGACACGCGAGAGGCAACCCCAATAATTTTTTGTGGGGGGGCAAACGGCGTGGACGACGGGGCAGCAGGAGGCAGCTACATGGCGAATCTGCGGACTAGGAGAGGAGGCCACCAGGTTACGGGGGCTATTGGTCATGAGGGAGAAGGAGAGTGTAGAAGCACGGCGAGAGGAACTGGTTAGGCAGCAGAGGGATCGGAGGTTTATAAGGAAACCCAGTCCCGCTCCTCGCACCAAGCAAGTGGTGTGTGTCACCAGTCCGGTCCGGCCCGTTCCTGATTCCCGCACAAGGCCAGTGGTGTGTGTTCCCAGTACGGTCCGGCCCGTTCCTGCTCCCCGCACTAAGTTAGTGGTGCATGTTCCCAGTACGGCCCGACCTGTTCCTGTCCCTCGAACCAAGCCTGTGGTGTGCGTCGCCAGCCCGGTCCGGCCTGTTCCTGTCCCTCGCACTAAGCCTGTGGTGCGCGTCGCCAGCCCATTCCTGTCCCTCACACCAAGCCTGTGGTGCGTGTAGCCAGCCCGGTCCGGCCTGTTCCTACTCCCCGCACCAAGCCAGTGGTGCGCGTCGCCAGCCCGGTCGGGCCTGTTCCTGCTCCCCGCACCAAGCCAGTGGTGCGCGTCGCCAGCCCGGTCCGGCCTGTTCCTGCTCCCTGCACCAAGCCAGTGGTGCGCGTCGTCAGCCCGGTCCGGCCCGTTCCTGCTCCCCGCCCAAGCCAGTGGTGCGCGTCGTCAGCCCGGTCCGGCCCGTTCCTGCTCCCCGCACCAAGCCAGTGGTGCGTGTGTCCAGTCCGGCACGGCCCGTGCCTGTTCCCCGCACCAAGCCAGTGGTGCGCGTCGTCAGCCCGGTCCGGCCCGTTCCTGCTCCCCGCACCAAGCCAGTGGTGCGCGTCGTCAGCCCGGTCCGGCCCGTTCCTGCTCCCCGCACCAAGCCAGTGGTGCGCGTCGGTCAGCCCGGTCCGGCCCGTTCCTGCTCCCCCGCACCAAGCCAGTGGTGCGTGTGTCCAGTCCGCACGGCCCGTACCTGTTCCCCGCACCAAGCCAGTGGTGCGCGTCGTCAGCCCGGTCCAGCCCGTTCCTGCTCCCCGCACCAAGCCAGTGGTGCGCGTCGTCAGCCCGGTCCGGCCCGTTCCTGCTCCCCGCACCAAGCCAGTGGTGCGCGTCGCCAGCCCGGTCCGGCCCGTTCCTTCTCCCCGCACCAAGCCAGTGGTGCGCGTCGTCAGCCCGGTCCGGCCCGTTCCTGCTCCCCGCACCAAGCCAGTGGTGCGCGTCGTCAGCCCGGTCCGGCCCGTTCCTTCTCCCCGCACCAAGCCAGTGGTGCGCGTCGTCAGCCCGGTCCGGCCCGTTCCTGCTCCCCGCACCAAGCCAGTGGGAACCAAGCCAGTGGGAACAACACTTGCGGATATCATCCATTCACCCACACCGCGTCTCACAAAGACACGGCGGTTGGAACCAAAAATCTCAAATTTGGACTCCAGACCAAAGGACACATTTCCACCAGTCTAATGTCCATTTCTCGTGTTTCTTGGCCCAAGCAGGTCTCTTCTTATTATAGGTGTCCTTTAGTAGTGGTTTCTTTGCAGTAATTAGACCATGAAGGCCTGATTCACACAGTCCCCTCTGAACAGTTGATGTTGAGATGTGTCTGTGACTTGAACTCTGTGAAGCATTTATTTGGGCTGCTATTTCTGAGGCTGGTAACTCTAATGAACTTATCATCTGCAGCAGAGGTAAATATGGGTCTTCCGTTCCTGTGGCGGTCCTCATGAGAGCCCGTTTCATCATAGCGCTTGCTATGTTCCATATTGACTGACCTTCATGTCTTAAAGTAATGATGGACTGTAATTTCTCTTTGCTTATTTGAGCTGTTCTTGACATAATATGGACTTTTCCCAAATAGGGCTATGTTCTGTATACCCTCCCTACCTTGTCACAACACAACTGATTGGCTCAAACGAAATTCCACAAATTAACTTTTAAGAAGGCACACCTGTTAATTGAAATGCATTCCAGGTGACTAGCTCATGAAGCTGGTTGTGAGAATGCCAAGAGTGTGCAAAGCTGTCATCAAAGCAAAGGGTGGCTATTTGAAGAATCTCAAATATAAAATATATTTTGATTTGTTTAACACTTTTTTGGTTACTACATGATTCCATATGGGTTATTTCAAAGTTTTGATGTCTTCACTATTATTCTACAATGTAAAAAATAGTAAAAATAAAGAAAAACCCTTGAATGAGTAGGTGTGTCCAAACTTTGGACTGGTAGTGTATATATTTTTTACATTGTTTTCAAACTGATATGTGACACGTATTAATGCCAAAATGACTTGCAAAACAGGCAAAACATTCACCTGCCCTGAATGACGGGTCACCACTGGAGTGGTCATAACAATTTCTAGGCCAAACCGTTTGGACACCACATAAATCTTTAGTTTAACCTCTTAAGGATCTGACCCTTTTTTTTCAATTTACTCGTAAAATGACATACCCAAATCTAACTGCCTGTAGCAAGGATATGCATATTTGTGATACCATCTGAAAGGAAACACTTTGAAGTTTGGGGAAATGTGAAATTAATGTAGGAGAATATAACACATTAGATCTGGTAAAAGATAATACAAACAAAAAAACATGCGTGTTTTTTAATGTTTTTTTCATCTTTGAAATGCAAGAGAAAGGCCACAATATAATATTGAAGTTTAGGCGGAATTTAGATTTTGGCCACTAGATGGCAGCAGTGTGTACACAGTTTAAGATTAATCCAGAGAAGCATTGCCATACTGTACTATTTTGTATCAAGTCTGCCCAAATATGCTCAGTTTTCTCCTATCGCAGCCATTAAACTCTGTAACTCTCCCTGGTCTTTGAGGTCGACTGAGGGACCTTACAGATAATTGTATGTGTGGGGTGCCGAGATAAGTCATTCTAAAACAATGTTAAACACTATTATTGCACACAGAGTGAGTCCATGAAACGTATTATGTGATTTGTTAAGCAAATTTGGGGTTGAATACTTATTGACTCAAGATATTTGATTAATTGTTTAAAAAAATTATACTTTGACATTATGGGGTATTGTGTATAGGCCAGTGACACATCTCAATTTTATCAATTTTAAATTCAGGCTGTACCACAACAACATTTGGAAAAATTCAAGGGGTGTGAATACTTTCTGAAAACACTGTACACTTACCATTGGACACTGTAGTGTCTGAAGGTCTATGATTTTGCTGACGTTTGCAAATGGTGTAATAGATGAACTTTACTCTGCTTTGCTGAAGCATCTGGAAAGCATTGCTACATAGGCTTCTTGGAATAGAGGACATTTGGAGATATGTGGAGGCCAGGGATTGGTCTATCTAAAACCACCTATCTTATGTTACATAGGATAAATACCATGTTTGAACAAAGGATGGAGGAACAACATATTAAGAGATTGGGCCGTTGTTCTCCAGATGTCTGCAGAAGTCTGTAAATTGATGCTGAAATCTTTTGATATAATAAACCTTTATAATCAAAGTACTGTGTCAACGGATTCCTTGTTCTCACAGCATAATCAGCATCGTTGTCTCGGACACTACAGAATGGCGACGAGGATTTGGGACGTGTTGCGTCTTTTCTCAGCGTTCCATTCATGGGCTACAAAGTGACTCCCGCTCAAGACGCCGGCAGATAAGGTGAGATTTCTCACAGCTTTGGGCGCTGGTCGGTTCGTGTGCTTGTGTGAGTGTGTGCGTTGAGGAGATGTACCGTCAAAGGACTTGTGTGTGCGCTTTGCTGTTATTTGCTGTGTGATGAGCATCCGTTCTAAATTTGTTTGCGTTGGGAACAACGAATAGCATGAAGGAATAAGGCCAGGAAATAAGGAAAAAGTATACTTTTAGGACGTCGCTGATTTAAGGAAGCCCTCAAACAATGCGATCATTAAGATGGGCCATAAATCCTAGGAGAGTCACTAGGTTGACTTTTGGGTCAGTTCTGGGAACTGTGAGTTTGTGGAAGATACATGCAATTGCATGTTACCTCTCGGAATATAGTTGACGAAGTATATGTTCGAAGTAACCTCTCATTGAATATCTCCAACTCGAGGTAGCAGAAATTTAGGAAGGAACAATGAGAAATAAGGAGCGACGGTAGCATGCTTAGTGTATTGTATGAACGGATGCATTCTTGTTTGAATATGTGTGTGTGTGTGTGTGTGAAAGAGAGCCTATGCGTGTGTGTAAAAGGGGAGGTCTCTGCTGTGTGTCGACTAAGGCTATGACATCAGGGGTTTTAGTTTTTTGTAAGGAAATATGTTAGTTAAGGTTAAAATCTTATGAGTCTCCATTAGAGAGAACGTTTACAAATTGTTAAAAAACTATGAGCCCCTGGGAGGACGATTATTTGTAATGGATAAGAAAATAACTATAAATCTGCAGATTAGAGTAAGTGAAGATAAGAAACTTCGAAGTAGGATTTGTGTTCTATGTTCTGTGTTGGTTTGTTAGTTTTGTTAAGTGTTACTGTTTGTCTGTGTTGGAAATAACGGAGGGACAGCTGCTCTGTCTGCTTTCTTTTGTTTAGCTTGGAGAGAGCTGCTTGGGAGAGCTCCTTTCACTCTGAAATCGCATTGGTGAATGAGCTGCGCATGCATGGGATTTTATGAGTTTAGAGTTACGTAGAGCAAATATGCCACTCCGCTGCCTGCACTGAGCTGCTGTGACATGCAGACAGAGTAGAAAGGGGGAGACTTACATACGATTAAAGTACTCTGTTTGTTAAATCGGCTATTGCTTAACTATGAAACTATTTGATTGAGATCTATTGAATTCATAAATGAGAAGATATGTTGACGGATTAAAAAATAAATACATTTTAAAAAATGTTATTGCGCTATTTATAATATTCCTGAGTTAAACTGTTTGCTTATTTCTTAGCGCGAATGTGAACATAGGAATGTCTAAAAGGGTATTGTATGGTTGAAATAACCCAGTGAGTGCATAAAATATTAAATTCTTGTCAAACTACAAAAGTAATTTCTCCTGTTGATGTAGTACAAAATAGTAATCCTCTAGTTAATGGTATTGCAAGGTTATCTGGAAAATGGAATAAACGTTGGCCTGACATTGAACAACCATGGCCAGTGGAAGAGACTCTTAACCCAGACGTCATCAAGATAATGCAAGTGCTTGTATCCACGTATAAGGCATATCAAAATAAGGGGAAATAAGGGGACAACGTAAAGAAAAGAGACAAAGAGAGCTGGGTGTTCTTAAGCTGTTTGAAAATGAAGGACAAAAACTGATAAAAGATACAAAAGAGACAGAGGTATAGAGAAAATGGCAAAAGAGGTGAAGGTAACAGAAAAACTAATGGCAGAAGTCAATACCCCTTTCTCACATATGGATTCAGCAAAAAGACCCCCACCTTACGAGGAAGAAGTAGAGTTTAAGGACGTCTATCCTCAGCTTCCAGTGATCATTCAGGAGGGTGATTATTGCATCAGAGATGAAGATGAACGAATAATAGAGAGAGGACAAGCAGAAACGACCATAAAGATGAAGCCAAACTCCAAAAGTAAGAAGAAAACGAGATGTCTGGAAACTAAGGGTGGAGTGAGGTTCAGGAGGATGGACCTTGAAGATGATGATGATGATGATCAGAGTGATTCAGAAGAGATCATGGGTGGATATGACCCTGTGATCAGACAGTGGTTGGCCAGAGCGGAAAGAAGGGGTGATGGAAGTTGGAAGAAGAAGAATACAAGAGATTCGAGTTCTGATGAAAGTGAAGATGGAGACAGCGATGAAGATTTGGAGATTAAAGGTGCTTCATATTCAAGAGGATTTTATCCTACAATGACTAGCACAGAAGAAATAGAAAAATATATAGATTGATGCATATCATGCCTGGATAAGGCCAATCATTTAGAAGAAGTAAGAGAACTGGAAGAACAACTCAAGAAGCTGAAGATACAGAAGAAAAAACTGCTGAAAAAAGGATCCCAAGAATTGGAGAAGAAGTATACATTGAGGCCAAGACAAGGGAGCACAAGTAAGAAGATGATGCCAGTGATAATTCGAGGACAGAACCTGGAGTATAAGCCTTTGCAGAATACCGATATGTCAGAAATACTTGAGAAGCTGCCTACTCTTCAAGATGGAGCATATCCTTGGATGTCAAAATTGGAAGAAATTACGGTGGGAACACAGTCTGCCATATGAGACATTAAGATACTTTTGGCTAATCTCCTTGGGATTCCAGGTATGGAAGAAATTTTTCAGAGAGCTGGACTTCATCAATATGTGGGGACTGCAGTGAATGATCCTGAATTGTTGGCTGCAAGTAGAAATCGGCTGTGGAGAGCACTGAAAGATATGTTTCCAACAAATGTGCATCCTGACAACATTCTGATTGACCCACTAGGACAACAAGAAAATCCGAGAGCCTATGTGTCAAGAGTTCATCAAGTGTGGAGAAATATTACCGGAAATGATCCAGATGTGAGTCAAATTGAGCAGTCAATTTTGAGAGCTAAACTACAGATGGGACTGCCCTCACTAGTAAGGATCAAACTGGCAGAGGTGGTTGGACTTGGAAGCATGACAAAAGGTGTCTATACAGATCATATAGCCCATCAAGTGGATCTCTACCGGAAAAAGGAACACAACCAGAAAGAACAGGACCAAGAAACTCTCAGAAAACTCAATCAAATACAACTGGTGGAGAATAAGAAGGCGAAGAAACAAGCTTTGGTTATGCAGAATCAGTGTGCACCAAATCAACAATCACTGCCACAGCTTCAACCGAACCAGGTCAAATGCAATTGTACCAGCCACCAATAGCGGTACCAGTTGTTTCATATCCACAGCCAGTTTCTGGACAGACACAGAATTGGAGAAGAAGAGGACGAGAAGGCTTAGGAAGAGGAAGAGGAAGAGGAGGAAGATTTAAGCCATACTTCCAGCAATCTTCAGAAGTGTGTTATAATTGTGGACAGGTTGGTCACTTTGCCCGTGAGTGTAATGGGCCAGGAGGAAACACCAGAGGGAATTTCAGAGGAAGATACAGGGGTCAGTCAAGATCATCTGGAGGACCGGTGAACCCTTATAGGGGCCCGGAGCAAGGATTCTAGAGGTGCCTAGAAGATCCGAAAAGGGGGTTGTCAGCTGGTAGCACCAGTTAGGGGAAAAAGATCCAACAATTGAGGAGAAAATAAACAACTGACCATTGGAAGTGATGGTGGATAGTGGAACTGCTTTTATCTGTGTTCAGCCTGAAGAGGTTACACATCTCACTATGTCAAATCAACTAATTAGGAAAGGGATTTGAGAGAGTGAAACAGTTGATTACTCTTAAGGAACCAATTGAGCTCTGCTATGAAATTAGAAAATTACAATACCCATACTGGTATCAGAACATACACCTATTGAATTGTTGGGAAGAGATGCATTGTGAAAATTGAACTGTACAATAAGATGTACACCAGACGGCTGTCTGGTAGAAGTGCCAAAGGAAAAGGTTTACCAATTGTTGATGATGACAGAGATGGATTCGTCTACTGTATTCTGGATTGGAAATCTCAGTGAAGATTTTTTGAAGCAGGCTAAGATATGGAAGAAATTTAAAGGGGAAAATATGCCAGATGCGAGGCTTCTGGAATATCCTTTTCAACTCAGCTCAAGTATTTCAAGAATGCTGCCCAATTGAACTCAGGGGAAAGGTTGAGTCATCAACCAAAGAAAGTTCAACTCAGCTTATGTTGAATAGTTTTAAGACCACAAGGAGCAGCTATGAAGATCAACACAGATGATTATCTGGATAAAGAATTTGAGATTGAGAAGAGTGTGCCACATGTGACCTAGTAAGTTTCTGAAGGCTATGAGCAGAAGCAAATAGGAGAAATGATGACAGAAACAGAGAAAGCTGTTTTTGTACTGATGAAAGAGAATTTGGGGGATTTGGAGGAGTGAAGATCAGCGATTTCTCAAAATAATGATTTCGGCTCAAGGACAAGGAGAGTCATAAGCTGTACGGATGACACATGAATCTATTTGTAGTGTGAAGGGATTAATACCCTATGAAAAAGGAGATGTTGCAACAAGTTCAAGAATGTTTGTGGTCTCAAAATAGTACCGATATTGGACTTGTGAAATCAGCCCAATTGAGGTGAAAGTTGAACTTCAACCAGGAGCCAGACCTCCTTGGAAGATTTAGTATCCATTGAAAGATGAAGCAATCCAAGGGATTGAACGACTTTCAAAAGCAGGTGTGTTGAAGACAATGAAAAATCCTTAGAGTAGCAATCCATTGTTGTCTTTGGAGAAACCATGAGGGGTTGATAGTAGCGCCTCTAGACCTAATAGGTCTGATGATTCAGGAAGCTAAGGGTTAGCTAATGTTCCAAGGGGGGAGAAAGATCACAAAGGAGTAGGGTTTTTGGGAACCATATTTGCTTGAACAGGTTGACTATGTCATAGGCAGTTGCACAATCTGTCTGAAAAATAATGTTCGCTGGGGTGTGACTGTTATTCTTGGTTAAATTCCTACACCAAGAGGTGCATAAAATGTCCAACTAAGTTAAAAGATGCTCAGTCGGTTGCTAAGTTCTTGTGTAAAGAAATCATAAGCAGGTGGGGACTTCCCGATCGAAATATCCTCAGATAGTGGGAGAGAGTTTTGTGAATAAATCAGTGAAATGGTTTTTGAAAAAATTGGGAAAAAAAGTCAGACTAAAAAGTTATGAAATCAAGGGTTGAAGTAACTCTAGGAAATTTTCAATATCTGATTGTGTGATCATTTTTCATGTCTTTACATATTATTGTGATAATTAGTATTTTCTTATGAATCAAAGGGGGGAAATGGAATGTGATTCATCTTATATATCATTTTATATATCATTCTTATATTATTGTTGATATTGATGTTTTAATTTGCATGTGTTGTTTTGCAAAAGATACTGGTTGGTGTTTTCTTTTCATCCAGAAGTATATGGGGATGTGGAGAGTGGGATTCAAATACTCAAACATGGACAATATGAATGGATTGGAGGAAGTGGAACAAGGAAGGTGTGGAAATGTTCAGATTCCATCATCGACGTTGCATTGAAAGTCGACACTCTGGAGGAGCTGCAGTGCAGTGGACTACATTCCAGTGTTACAGTGGGGAAAAAAGTATTTAGTCAGCCACCAATTGTGCAAGTTCTCCCACTTAAAAAGATGAGAGGCCTGTAATTTTCATCATAGGTACACGTCAACTATGACAGACAAAATGAGAAAAAATAATCCAGAAAATCACATTGTAGGATTTTTAATGAATTTATTTGCAAATTATGGTGGAAAATAAGTATTTGGTCAATAACAAAAGTTTCTCAATACTTTATTATATACCCTTTGTTGGCAATGACACAGGTCAAACTTTTTCTGTAAGTCTTCACAAGGTTTTCACACACTGTTGCTGGTATTTTGGCCCATTCCTCCATGCAGATCTCCTCTAGAGCAGTGATGTTTTGGGGCTGTCGCTGGGCAACACGGACTTTCAACTCCCTCCAAAGATTTTCTATGGGGTTGAGATCTGCAGACTGGCTAGGCCACTCCAGGACCTTGAAATGCTTCTTACGAAGCCACTCCTTCGTTGCCTGGGCGGTGTGTTTGGGATCATTGTCATGCTGAAAGACCCAGCCACATTTCATCTTCAATGCCCTTGCTGATGGAAGGAGGTTTTCACTCAAAATCTTATGATACATGGCCCCATTCATTCTTTCCTATACACAGATCAGTCGTCCTGGTCCCTTTGCAGAAAAACAGCCCCAAAGCATAATGTTTCCACCCCCATGCTTCACAGTAGGTATGGTGTTCTTTGGATGAAACTCAGCATTCTTTGTCCTCCAAACACGACGAGTTGAGTTTTTACCAAAAAGTTATATTTTGGTTTCATCTGACCATATGACATACTCCCAATCCTCTTCTGGATCATCCAAATGAACTCTAGCAAACTTCAGACGGGCCTGGACATGTACTGGCTTAAGCAGGGGGACACGTCTGGCACTGCAGGATTTGAGTCCCTCGCGGCGTAGTGTGTTACTGATGGTAGGCTTTGTTACTTTGGTCCCAGCTCTCTGCAGGTCATTCAATAGGTTCTCCATGTAGTTCTGGGATTTTTGCTCACCGTTCTTGTGATCATTTTGACCCCACGGGGTGAGATCTTGCGTGGAGCCCCAGATCGAGGGAGATTATCAGTGGTCTTGTATGTCTTCCATTTCCTAATAATTGCTCCCACAGTTGATTTCTTCAAACCAAGCTGCTTACCTATTGCAGAGTCAGTCTTCCCAGCCTGGTGCAGGTCTACAATTTTGTTTCTGGTGTCCTTTGACAGCTCTTTGGTCTTGGCCATAGTGGAGTTTGGAGTGTGACTGTTTGAGGTTGTGGACAGGTGTCTTTTATACTGATAACAAGTTCAAACAGGTGCCATTAATACAGGTAACGAGTGGAGGACAGAGGAGCCTCTTAAAGAAGAAGTTACAGGTCTGTGAGAGTCAGAAATCTTGCTTGTTTGTAGGTGACCAAATACTTATTTTCCACCATCATTTGCAAATAAATTCATAAAAAATCCTACAATGTGATTATCTGGATTTCTTTTCTCATTTTGTCTGTCATAGTTGACGTGTACCTATGATGAAAATTACAGGCCTCTCTCATCTTGTTAAGTGGGAGAACTTGCACAATTGGTGGCTGACTAAATACTTTTTTTCCCCACTGTATATTCTTTCTGTATTAATTTTTGAAGAATTATGTTTTCTGTTGTTGTGTACATGTGGGGACCTCAGATGTTTTTGGTTATTTCGTTGAAGCTTAGGGATATTGGGTCCAGGCAGGGACAGAGAGAATCCAGAGGAGGCTCCGATGGGTCGACCAGCCTGAATGTGGACATTTTTGATTGTATTTTGTTTTCTGAGGTTTTCATGTGTATTCAATTGCATCATAGCTTAAAATGCATTGATAAAGATTTATAAATTGACCTGGAGTACTTAGGTGGTCGCCTGGGGCAGAGGGGCCGTGAGAGAATTTTCCTGTCTTGATTGATTGATGGATATTTGGAATTAAAGCTGCCAGACAGGTTTTTCGCTCTTACACTCCATAACAATTTATTTACACTCCATACAAAAATGTGTCTATATAAACATGTGTTTACTCTCCATAAATGTTGGTTTATTGCTAAAGTTACTCAAGAACAAAAATTGTTATTTGTCATAATCCTATTATTTTTGTCTTTTTGAAGGGGGGAAATATGTAGTGTCTGAAGGTCTATGATTTTGCTAACGTTTGCAAATGGTGTAATAGATGAACTTTACTCTGCTTTGCTGAAGCATCTGGAAAGCATTGCTACATAGGCTTCTTGGAATAGAGGACATTTGGAGATATGTGGAGGCCAGGGATTGGTCTATCTAAAACCACCCATCTTATGTTACATAGGATAAATACCATGTTTGAACAAAGGACAGAGGAACAACATATTAAGAGATTGGGCCATTGTTCTCCAGATGTCTGCAGAAGTCTGTAAATTGATGCTGAAATCTTTTGATATAATAAAACTTTATAATCAAAGTACAGCGTCAGCAGATTCCTTGTTCTCACAGCATAATCAGCATTGTTGTCTCGGACACTACAACACACCTTGCATCTTGAGCTGGATTGACATATTGACTAGCCAACCATTGATTGTAGCTTTGCTGGCCCTTTCCTCTCTGATGAAGTAGAGTCATTGTTAGGAGTTTTTCTATTAGGATAAGAGGAAGAAAAATGCCTACTATACAGAGCTACATTGTTGCAATATCAGGGTCAATGGTAGTGCAATGTTTGATAACAGACACCTCAAACTAGTTTTTTACTATTTTATTTCAGTGCCAGTGGTAGCTACCTCTATTTTGCAACAATGTTTGTTTTGCAACAATAGAGTATCACATAAAAGTACAATTGAAAGAACAAGGTTGCCAGTTCTCTACATTGAGTTTCTTGTTAGAGTTGTAGTAATTCACCTGTATTCAGCCACCCCTGGGGGATCTAACCTAGATCCTCCAACATTGTCTTATGAGGGCAATGCGACTTTGAGAAAATAAGTTCAACACCAAAGTTAATTGTGAAGGTCAAATAGAATGTTAGTTAACAGCCAATGAGATTTGTGTCTTGGCGCCAGAGAAATGGCTGCCGTTTTACAGCCCTCTAACCAATTGTACTAATATGTGTGTTTTTCCACGTTATTTGTAATTTATTGTCTACATAATGTTTCTGCCATCGTCTCTTATAACCAAAAAGAGCTTCTGGATATCAGGACAGCGATTACTTACCTCGTATTGGACGAAGATTTTTTCTTCAACAAGGCGGCCGCGAAGGATATCCTACAGACACACGACAAGGCCCAAATCCCCGTCATTCGCAAGAGGAAGAGACAGAGATTTCGTGGACGTAGGTCGGGGTGCCTTGTAAGGATCCGACGGCGAGCGAGTAAACTGCCGCTCCCATCAATCCTATTAGCCAATCTTCAATCATTGAAGAATAAATTGGATGACCTAAGATTACGGTTATCCTACCAACGGGACATTAAAAACTGTAATATCTTATGTTTCACTGACTATGTGATCACGCTCTCCGTAGCCGATGTGAGTAAGACTTTTAAGCAGGTCAACATTCACAAGGCCACAGGGCCAGACGGATTACCAGGACGTGTACTCCGAGAATGCCAATACAATTTGATTTGATTTGATTTGATTTTCTTGTGTGTTTGTGTCTTTGCAAGTGGGAAGCGTTTGTACATGTAAAACAGTAACACAGTTATAGTCACTCACCTGTCTAGATAACATGAAAACAAGTCTAACCAGCTCTGCAGTGAGGTTCTCTCTCTTTTCTGTCACCCAGACTTATCTCGCTTATTTTCCAAATGTTATAACAGGAGTAGCCAACCTCCTCCTGGTGAGCCATTGGGTAGCCTACCATATACACTTTTGTTCCAGACTGCTCTAACACACCTGATCCTACTAATTAGCTGCCCATCTTGACTTTGATTAGCTGAATCAGGTGTGTTAGAGCAAGACTGGAACAAAATATTACCTAGGCTACCCAGTAGCTCTACAGGTTCATTATAAGTATAAAATTAAAACATACAGGTGATGGTCTTAACAGGAGTGTATACCAAACACTTTATTGTGATGTATGGTTTCCTACAAAAAAACGAAAACAATGTTCCTCTATTCCTCCATTGTGAATACAGTACATTTCATCAACCATAACAACTTCTCAGAGGCCTGGGAAGAGGTAGAAGTACTTTGTTAGAGTGGCTCTGTCTTTGGTCGGCATCTGTCTGGGGAAATCTTCAAAGCGACCCATGACCTGTATGGAAGAAATTACAAACACGTTATTGAGGCTCAAAGTAAATCAAAACTGATCAGTCATTCCAGGCAGGGCAAATGAGGAAAGAGCATTGTTAACTGTTTTGTGTCCAGATACTTACCTTTCTGAACAATTTGATGTCACGTGTTGGTCCCAGTTTGAAGGTTTTATGTATAGTTGTCTAATGTTGGTGGGGCATATTATTCTGTTTTAATGTTACTCCTGAATCACTTTGATAAATATAATATTATTTCTTCAGGTTATTTTTAACAGAGCTGAGATTTACTTTGAAGTGCAAAGTGTTTGACTGGCTACCCATCCACATCGCTCCGGCCAAATGACGTTTCTTCTCCACGATGAGTCTGGATTTGCCTCCCTCCCCGACGATTTCTAGAATGCAAACACATTCTCAACGTTCTGATTGGTCCCAGAAACCGATGGGTTGGGCCATGATACTCTGATGGGTTAGATTTGTTAGAGACTGTGAGGGAAAATGTTGTTGTCTTAAGGGATAGCATTGAATTGTACACAGCATCTCCTCTCACTCTTTCTTGGTTCGTGCAGGTGAGTGTGACCTCCTCAGACCAATTGGCAGTATGCCCAGAATATTGCTCTGGGAACCAAAAGGAGTATCTCAGTTTCAAGGTCCCAGCTTTGAGAGAAGAAGCCTCATCAGTCACATGCAGGAACCAACGTTGATAATGAATAATGAATAATGTAAATAATGCTTATATAACTTATTTGTATGGCAGTATATAAGGACTGAGAGGGAATGCCATTTTCAGGGTTTTCATCAAGCTTGGAATGAGTTTGTGAACCTCTCCGGCTGGGATAATAAAGATTGATTCATTTACATTGAGTTTGAGTCCTTAGTGGTGAATTTCCACGACAATTTTGTTTTCAGAGTTTGGTTCAACATTGTTAGTCATGCAAATCAACCCCAACACCAGATAAATGTTCTGCAAACACAGTAAAACCTGCCAACACCGTAAAACCTACTGTACACCAATGTTTATTTACAAGAACCACCATCTGTGAATCCAAGATGGCGTAGCAGTGCGCTCGTGTTTTCTGTAGTGTACTTGTTTAAATAGCCAGTTTTTTAGTTTTTTGTCTACTTTGTATATATTTCTCAATTTTACTTTTCATTCTTTAACTAAATATACTTTCCTGCAACCTGCCTCACGCAACGTGGAAAGGATTCTATTATTTCTTTATAACTTTTATCAAGAAACTTAAGCTGAAACTTGTCTAGTTGCAACCGAATGGCTGTGGTAGCCAGCTAGCTAGCTACTTACTATTAGCCACTGTTACCATTCTAAACCATTGTCCGTGGCCTGCACTACCCACCAGCCAGCTCTAGCTCTAGCCTGGACAAGTTGTCAATCAGTCTGCACAGAGTGCTATCGACCCAGAGCATATCGGATTTTCTGCCGGAAGAAAAGAACCACCATCTGTGAATCCAAGATGGCGTAGCAGTGCGCTCGTGTTTTCTGTAGTGTCTATGGTATCTAAATAACGATGCTGAGATGCTGTGATGACAAGAAGTCCGCTGACACTGTCCTTGATTATAATAGTTTATTACATCGAAGATTTCAGTGTCAATTTACAGACTCCTGCAGACATCTGGAGAACAACCGACCCAATCTCTAATATGTTGTCCTCCTCGTCCTTTGTCCCAACCATAGTATTTATAATCTGTAACATGATATGGGTGGTTTCCCCATAAACCAATCCCAGGACGCCACATAACAGACTTCCTCTGTTTTAGGGGGCCCCTATAGTAATGCTTTCCAGATGCTTCCACAAGCTGAGTCAACTTCCTCTAACACACCATTTGCAAACATCAGCAAAGTCATAAACTGTTTATACACTACATATTTCCCCCCTTCGAGACTAACTAAATCTCGAAAACAAAAAGAATAGGACTATGACAAATAACAATTTCTCTTATTGAGTAACTTTAGCAATAAACCAAAATGTATGGAGAGTAAACACATTTTTCTATGGAGTGTAAATACATTTCTATGAAATATGAACAAATCTTTATGGAGTGTGAGAGCGAAAAACCTGTCTGGCAGCTTTCTTTCCAAATATCCATCAATCAATCAAGACAGTAAAATTATCTCACGGCCCCTCTGCCCCAGGCGACCACCTAAGTACTCCAGATCAATTCATAAATCTTTATCAATGCATTTTAAACTACGATACAATTGAATACACATGAAAGCCTCAGAAAACAAAATACAATCAAAAAATGTCCACATTCAGGCTGGTCGACCCATCGGACCCTCCTGTGGATTCTCTCTGTCCCTGCCTAGACCCAATATCCCTAAGCATCCACGAAATAAACAAAAACATCTGAGATCCCCACATGTACCCAACAACAGAAACCATCGTTCTTCAAAAATTTATACAGAAAGAATATGACACAAATTATGTATTACACATGCAAATATGTCTATATATCATTGCAGACACTGGAATGTAGTCCACTACACTGCATCTCCTCAGCAGTGTCGACTTTCAATGAAACGTCGATGATGGAATCTGAACATTTCCACACCTTCCTTGTTCCACTTCCTCCAGTCCATTCATATTGTCCATGTTTGAGTATTTGAATCCCCTCTACACATTCCCCCATATGCTTCTGGAAGAAAAGAAAACACCAACCAGTATCTTTTGCAAAACAACACATGTAAATTAAAACATCAATATCAACAATAATATAAAAATGATATATAAAATGAATCACATTCCATTTCCCCCCTTTGATTCATAACAAAATACTAAATATCACAATAATATGTAAAAACGTGTGAAAAATGATCGGATATTCAAAATGGATATCTATCCATCAATACTCCATCCAGTCCCACTTGTTCATCTCCATCTAGATCAGTAACAGTTAACAACGGCATCTGAGTGTTTTCTCCAGGCATCACAACTCCAACCCATCTCAATATCATAGCCTTCGCAAAAGTCAATAACAAAGTACAAAAGCAAAACATCACACACAGCGCTATAAGAGCTGCTACTAAAATCTGAACTATCACTGCTCCCACTGGGCCTAACTGATCTTGCAACCAAGCCTTTGCTGACCATCCAGCTCCTTCAGATCTACCAAACGCATCCCTTATATTCTTGCATCTATAACACTAGTGATATTATCGGAACTATCAGGTATCAAAGTATAACAATCATCCCCCGTCAAGTTCATAGCCAAACATAATCCACCTTGTTTTGCTAAAATATAGTCAAGAGCCATGTCATGTTTCAACAGCGTCAGTCTGTGACTTCTTTGAGTATTTGACAGAAGGTTAAACCCTCTTATCGTTTCATTTGCAAAACCGTGCAAAGTATAGGTAATATTATCAATGTGATCTGCCAAAAATGTTACACCATACCATGGAAAAAGTCCAAGTCCCCACTTCTCTCCTAGACTTATCCTCCAATGGTAGGCTTCCAGACTATGAAATTTCGCCATGTCCCTTTTCACCATATTTCCAAACCTAGAATCAGATTTATCTGTGTCCGGTGCTTCCCCTCTTTCAATGGTAAAAACCTCATATGGAAGCATCAACGTAGACATGTAACAACATCCTGTCCATCCATAGGGTAAGAATATATATGCTTTATCACCACAAACCCACCAAATATCTCTAAAATTCCCAATAGTCACATTACCAGGCAAAAGCTGATCTTTCACCATCAAAGTCCTGCTCTTCTTACTAACTGGAAGATAAAAAGTTACATTATATTTCTCATTACTAACCTTACGTTCATGCTTACCCAAAGTCATCATATAATCATCACAATCTGATATTCCCATAAACATACCCTGTCCATCATATGTTTTATTTGAACAAAAACAGCTTTTAGCCCTCACGGGTTTCACCTCCAATGCTTCAGGAAGCGCTGTTAACTGATTTTCCTTCCGATCTAACAAATTCACATAGGGTAATTAATTTAACCAAGAACACTTAAACCTAGGCCTAAACAAATGCTTCGACAATGACATTATTATATCTGTTAATGATTGTTGCTGATACAACAGCCATGATAAAGCATAAGATTGACACGTACTTGATAGAGGTTGAGCCACCGTCTCTAAGATTGAACCCCATGTGCCTGGTGCTGGAATTCTCAACAGACATGGACCCTCAAGATTCCTCACTGATCTTACAGAATGAGTTAACTGCTGGAACCATAGATTCCTACCTGTCCATCCATCTTTAATTTGCAAAACAGAAGAATCAAATCCATATGCCTTTCATTTAGTTTCTCTCTTCCCTAACGAGCGGTATTGATCAGATATATCTTCTTGTCTTCCATCAAAATCAAAGAACTCATCCTGTACCTCCAGGATAGTATTCTGCACTATTTCAGATGAATCTACATCATTCTCTACTACCATCTGCTCTCCTATTTCAACACTATCCTTACTACCATTCACAGCACTCTCCATCCGTATCATAAACTCCGTAGTCACTCTTACTACATCCTTTAGTTTCAGAAAAGTTGTTGTTGGTGTCTGTGTCACATTTCCTAAATTTGTTATTGCCTTCGTAACATTCATCTCTTTCAAAGTTACTGTTAAAATAGTTGCTTTAGTTGATGTATTAACACTCTTAATTATTTCCAGTGGGAAAGTGACAGATGTCCTCTGTGTATTATTTACTGTTGGAGTGGCTACTGTAATATACTTCTCCTGAACTCTAAATTTCCCTTCACCACTGTTCTCTCTCGTGCACTTACATGGGAGCTGAGCTGACTGTCCTAGAGTTACTTCAACCCTAGTTTTCATAACTTTTTAGTCTGACTTTTTTCCCCAATTTTTTCAAAAACCATTTCACTGATTTATCCACAAAACTCTCTCCCACTAATTTGAGGATATTTGATCGGGAAGTCCCCACCTGCTTATGACTTTTTTACACAAGAACTTGGCAACCGATTGAGCATCTTTTCGCTTAGTTGGACATCCTATGCACCTCTTGATGTAGGAATGTAACCAAGAATAACAGTCACACCCCTTTAAACATTATTTTTCAGACAGATTGTGCACCTGCCTATGACATAGTCAACCTGTTCAAGCAAATATGGTGCCCAAAAACCATACTCCTTTGTGATCTTTCTCCTAACATCCCCCCTTGCAACATTAGCTAACCCATGTGCTTCCTAAATCATCAGACCTAATAGGTCTAGAGGCGCTACTATCAACCCCTCATGGTTTCTCCAAAGACAACAAAGGATTGCTACTCTAAGGATTTTTTATTCTCTTCAAAACACCTCCTTTAAAAGTCCTTCAATTTGTGGTTCAATCCCTTGGATTGCTTAATCTTTCACTGGATACTGATTCTTCCAAGGAGGTCTGGCTCCTGGTCGAAGTTCAACTTTCACTGGTTGGGCTGATTTCACAAGTCCAATATTGGTACTATTTTGAGACCACAAACATTCTTGAACTTGTTGCAACATCTCCTCTTTCATGGGGTCTTAATCCATCTTCAAACTGCAAATAGATTAATGTGTCATCAATACAGCTTGTGGCTCTCCTTGTCCTTGAGCCGAAATCATATATTTTGAGAAATCGCTGATCTTCATTCCTCCAAATCGCCAAATTCTCTTTCATCGGTACGAAAACAGCTTTCTCTGCTTCTGTCATCATCTCTCCTATTTGCTTCTGCTCATAGCCTTCAGAAACCAACAAGGTCACATGTGGGACACTCTTCTCAATCTCCAATTCTTTATCCAGATAATCGTCTGTGTTTATCTTCATAGCTGCTCCTTGTGGTCCTAAAATTATGTAACATGAGCTGAGTTGAACTTTCTTTGGTTGATGACTCAACCATTCCTCTGAGTTCGATTGGGCAGCATTCTTGAAATACTTGAGCGTACAATGAAACTGATATTCCGGAAGCCTCGCATCTGGCATATTTGCCACAATACATTTCTCCCATATCTTAGCCTGCTTCAAAAAATCTTCACTGAGATTTCCAATCCAGAATACTGAAGAAGAATCCATCTCTGTCATCATCAACAATTGGTAAACCTTTTCCTTTGGCACTTCTACCAGACAGCCGTCTGGTGTACATTTTATTGTACAGTTCAACTTACACAATGCATCTCTTCCCAACAATGCAATAGGTGTATGTTCTGATACCAGTATGGGTATTGTAATTTTCAGATTTTTATAGCAGAGCTCAATTGGTTCCGTAAGAGGAATCAGCTGTTTCACTCCTTCAAATCCGATTGTCCTAATTAGTTGATTGGACATAGGGAGATCAAATCAAATCAAATCAAATTTTATTGGTCACATGCGCCGAATACAACAGGTGCAGACATTACAGTGAAATGCTTACTTACAGCCCTTAACCAACAGTGCATTTATTTTAAACAAAAAAGTAAGAATAAAACAACAACAAAAAAAGTGTTGAGAAAAAAAGAGCAGAAGTAAAATAAAGTGACAGTAGGGAGGCTATATATACAGTAAAATAAAGTGACAGTAGGGAGGCTATATATACAGGGGGGTACCGTTGCAGAGTCAATGTGCGGGGGCACCGGCTAGTTGAGGTAGTTGAGGTAATATGTACATGTGGGTAGAGTTAAAGTGACTATGCATAAATACTTAACAGAGTAGCAGCAGCGTAGAAAGGATGGGGTGGGGGGGCAGTGCAAATAGTCAGGGTAGCCATGATTAGCTGTTCAGGAGTCTTATGGCTTGGGGGTAGAAGCTGTTGAGAAGTCTTTTGGACCTAGACTTGGCACTCCGGTACCGCTTGCCGTGCGGTAGCAGAGAGAACAGTCAATGACTAGGGTGGCTGGAGTCTTTGACAATTTTGAGGGCCTTCCTCTGACACCGCCTGGTATAGAGGTCCTGGATGGCAGGGAGCTTTGCCCCAGTGATGTACTGGGCCGTACGCACTACCCTCTGTAGTGCCTTGCGGTCAGAGGCCAAGCAGTTGCCATACCAGGCGGTGATGCAACCAGTCAGGATGCTCTCGATGGTGCAGCTGTATAATTTTTTGAGGATCTGAGGACCCATGCCAAATCTTTTTAGTCTCCTGAGGGGGAATAGGCTTTGTCGTGCCCTCTTCACGACTGTCTTGGTGTGTTTGGACCATGATAGTTCGTTGGTGATGTGGACACCAAGGAACTTGAAGCTCTCAACCTGTTCCACTACAGCCCCGTCGATAAGAATGGGGGCGTGCTCAGTCCTCTTTTTTTTCCTGTAGTCCACAATCATCTCCTTTGTCTTGGTCACGTTGAGGGAGAGGTTGTTGTCCTGGCACCACACGGCCAGATCTCTGACCTCCTCCCTATAGGCTGTCTCATCGTTGTCGTTGAGATGTGTAGCATCTTCAGGCCGAACACAGGTAAAAGCAGCTCCGCTATCCGCCATCACTTCCAATGGTCGGTTGTTTATTTTCACCTCAATTGTAGGATCTTTTTCCGGTCCTGATGCTACCAGCTGACACCCCCCTTTCGGATCTTCTGGGCACCCTTAGAATCCTTGCTCCGGGCCCCTATAGGGGTTCACCGGTCCACCAGATGATCTTGACTGGCCCCTGTATCTTCCTCTGAAATTCCCTCTGATGTTTCCTCCTGGCCCATTACACTCACGGGCAAAGTGACCAACCTGTCCACAATCATAACACACTTCTGAAGATTGCTGGAAGTATGGCTTAAATCTTCCTCCTCTTTCTAAGCCTTCTCGTCCTCTTCCTCTCCAATTCTGTGTCTGTCCAGAGACTGGCTGTGGATATGAAACAACTGGTACCGCTATTGGTGGCTGGTACAATTGCGGTTGGAACTGGTCCGGTTGAAGCTGTGGCAGTGATTGTTGATTTGGTGCACACTGATTCTGCATAACCAAAGCTTGTTTCTTCTCCTTCTTATTCTCCACCAGTTGTATTTGATTGAGTTTTCTGAGAGTGTCTTGGTCCTGTTCTTTCTGGTTGTGTTCCTTTTTCCTGTACAGATCCACTTGATGGTGTCACGATCGTCTAAGGAAGCGGACCAAGGCGCAGCGTGTTGAGCGAACATGTTGACTTTATTAAATTAAAGCAACCACGAAACAACAAAACAAATGACGATACGTGAAGTCCTCTGTGACACTGACAGAACATGGAACAAAAACCCACAACCCCAAGGTGAAAACACACAGTTTAAATATGGCTCCCAATCAGAGATAACGAGCCGACAGCTGACACTCGTTACCACTGATTGGGAGTCACACGAACAACCAAGACAACACACCAAAACACAACAAAACGAACACACCCTGGCTCAACATACAAAGTCCCGGAACCAGAGCGTGACAGTACCCCCCCCTAAAGGCACGGACTGCGACCGCGCCTCAAAAACCCCAAACAGGGGAGGGCTGGGTGGGTGTTGCTCCTCGGAGGCGGCTCCGGCTCCGGGCTTGACCACCACCCTTCCTCAATCCCCCCGTAGCGCCACCGGTCCGATCCGACCCAGCTGGTAGGATCTGGACTGACGACGCGTACCCCTGGCTTGGCGCGTGAGGCAGAAACGGACCGGACCTGGCTGACGATACGCACCCTAGGCTTGATGCGTGGAGCCGAACGGGCCTCACCAGGCTGACGACTCGCATCCCTGGCTTGGTGCGAGTAGCAGGAATGGGCTGGATCAGGCTGACGGCTCGCACCCTTGGCTTGGTGCGAGTAGCAGGGACGAGCTGAACCAGGCTGACGACTCGCACCCTTGGCTTGGTGCGAGTAGCAGGAACGGGCTGGACCAGGCCGACGACTCGTACCCCTGGCTTGGTGCGAGTAGCAGGAACGGGCTGGACCAGGCTGACGACTCGCACCCTTGGCTTGGTGCGAGTGGCAGGAACAGGCCGGGTCGGGCTGGCGACGCGCACCGTAGACTTGGTGCGGGTGGCAGGAACAGGCCGGACCGGGCTGGCGACGCGCACCGTAGGTTTGGTGCGAGG